>NW_016107319.1:5450368-5460476 GCF_001604975.1 Cebus imitator
TTAATAGTCCAGACAATGATAAATACAAAGAAAAAACACACGCTGGATTTAAATGGAAGGCTGCAATTCCTTCATCCAGAGAGCCTGTCTATGTCATGAGAAACCTTTTAGTAGAAGAGTTCTTAGCAAGACTATAGGGGTAGCAATCTCTTGTTCAAGAGATAAAAATAAAGCAGCTAACTTTTACTAAGGTCTTACTAGGTATACGGTACTGTTGGAAGCATATATTAACTCCTTTAACCTTCACAAACCTCCTGTGAAGTAGGAAATATTATTATCCACATTTTACTAATAGGAAGTAAGTAATATACTTACTTCCTATTATATGGCCAGGAAATGGCAGAACTGGGATTCAAACCTAACTGTCCAACTCCAGACCCAGCACCCAGCCATTTCATTAGTGAATGAGTGGATGTGTGAATGAGTGAATGAATGCAAAAGCTATGCTTGCAGTTTGTAACTTGTAGCTTTAAAGGCTGCCGGCAGAGCTTGTCTGTACCACAAAGGACAGCCTTATGAACAAACCACGCTTAACAAAGCTATGCCTCACACTTGTCCCTCTCCCCCACACACACCCCACTCTTAGGGAGAGCATCCCTTTTAAAAGTGGCAAAGTTAGGCTGGGCACGGCGGCTCATGCCTGTAATCCTAGCACTTTGGGAGGCTATGGAGGGCAGATCATGAAGTCAGGAGATCAAGGCCAGCCTGGCCAACATGGAAAAACCCCGTCTCTACTAAAAATACAAAATTAGCCAGGCATGGTGGTGCATGCCTGTAGTCCCAGCTACCTGGGAGGCTGAGGCAGGAGAATTGCTGGAACCCGGGAGGCAGAGGCTGCAGTGAGCCGCGATCATGCCACTGCACTCCAGCCTGGTGACAGAGCAAGATTTCATCTCAGAAAACATAAATAAATAAAAATAATAAATAATAAATAATAAAATAAAAGTGGCAAACTTAAAAATAAGGTTGATGTATCATTTGTCTGACCCAGTCACACAGGGGCCATGTGTCAAGCCAGTGGTGCGGGGATTTGGCTATGGATGAAAACGTGTAAGGGACTACGGAGCTTCCTGTGGACCCCATGGTGCTTACTGCTAGAGGAGAGAGATCTGCTCTGGCCCCCTGGCAACATTCCAACCTGGGCACAAACTTTACTGGAAGTTTGAAGCTTCAGTTAGTGGCAGGGTCTCCACTTCCTGTTCCAAGATGTTAGGTGGGTCTTATACTTCAAGTGTCCGAGGCATTTAGACTTGAGTGATGTAATGCCCTTATGCACTCAGTGACCACGCTGCCCAAGCCAGCAACAAGGACCCACATCTGATTTTTAAAAAAAAGGTCTACCTATAGGGACAAAGAGACAAACCGTTCGAATTCGGGACTGTCCCCAGATGCACTATAGCACTAAGGACATGACAAATTGAACACGACATGCATATTTTATGAATGCATCTCTCCCTTCCTCTCTGCTTCTCACCCCTCTTCTCATTTTATTTCTGAAGTCTTCACTATGGATGCAGAATAGGAGACATTTAGGTCTGTTAAATCTATCTAGACTCACTTACCTACAGCTCTGTTCACCTCTTGGATCCCAAACACAATTCTTTTCCTCATCCAGTTTCAGTCTGTTTTCCTATATTTGAGGAATGCGCTATTTTAAAAGTCCTGATTTTTACTTTATAGGAATGCCAAGAAACGGGCCCCAGGAAAGCAATACTGTAGCATTTTCCAAGCAGTCATCTGGGGGATTCATGACCTTCCAAAAATTTCTGGTGGTTTCTGACATTCAGCTTCTTCCCTTCCTCAAATTCTCCACAACCCCACATTCTGCCACATGTTTTTAGGCAAGTATCTGAGCTACTAAAGAATTTAAAAATGCGAAAAGGAAAGTGGCCAACAGTCACAATAAAATTTTTATTTTAAAATGGCAGCACTGTCCTTGGAGAGCTTACACAGGTACTCACAGCATATTTCAATCTGATCAATCATGCCCACCTAGATTCAGCTCTTGGGAATAGTCTAACAAAGACAACACTCTCAATCAGTTTTAAATAGTCCATTGTGACAGAAAAGTACCTTGAAAATCAGTGAAGACTCATACATAGAACCAATTTCCCTTCTAGGGAAAATCAGCGAATATAAATTCATTAGGGTAGTTAATTCCTCCATGTAAACAGTGGCTGACATCACTGGTAATACCAGGAAAAATCAGCAGCATCTTTTAATGAAAAGATTATACATCTAAGGCCAAGAGAGTTGAGTTCTAATTGTGCTCCTGATAAAAAGGGAATAATAATACCCATTCCTTTTTCATGGAGATTTTTTTTTTTTTTTGAGACGGAGTCTCGCTCTGTCGCCCAGGCTGGAGTGTAGTGGCCTGATCTCGGGTTCAAGCGATTCTCCTGCCTTAGCCTCCCAAGTAGCTGGGACTACAGGCACACACTGCCACACCTGGCTAATTTGTTGTATTTTAGTAGAGACAGGGTTTCACCATGTTGCCCAGGCTAGTCTCGAACTCCTGAGCTCAGGCAATCCGCCCATCTCAGCCTCCCAAAGTGCTAGGATTACAGGCATGACCCACCACACCTGGCCAAGAGATGTTTTAAGAATAAACAAGACAAATGGGTAAAAATACTTTCAGTTCTCCTGAGTAAGGCACGACCTAATCCCAAAATAGTTCTATAAGAAAGAAAAAAAAATAGATTGGTGTGTTCTCGGCAGTTTCAATGAGGGCTATGGGCCCAAGATGTTTTAAAAGCAAAAAACTGTTAACACTGGAGATATATTGTCAAGATACATTTCCCTTTGGTTAAGAAAAGGAGAGAGGGAGGGCGTAAAGGGTGGAGTGGAAAGGAATTGTCATCAAAGCATTGTTAATATGAACTGAATTATATTACAATGGCGATGCTTCAACATGGGGAATGAAAATTGTTTCGTATTATTGTGGATTGACAATATGACAATCGTTCATTGAAAGTGGATGACAGCTGTAGCATTATAGCTCAGTGCACAACACAAGATGAATGAGTGTTACAAGTACTTCCAGAATGGGCCCTTATTTCACAAGAGTCAGTATCATCCCAAAATAAATACATGCCAGTTTTTCACTATCTCAGCAAATTTAGCATCTCTTTACAAACCAATGTGCTACCAGCGGCCTCAAAGTGCCTGTGTCATGTCCCTGCTTAGTAGATTTGCAGCAGCTGTGAAATGTCAAGTCAAAATGCCATGGAGGATCTATACAACACCTCAGCAGAAGAAAGGGCAAGAAATGGTAAAATGCTTATGCCTGGACATGTGTGAACTGACGTCAAACTGTCTCCCAGTCTACAGGAACACTGTTTCTGAATTTCTGTCTTGGCACCAGGCTCATTCCACCACAGACATATGATAGTCATTTGTGTGCCTCTTACATCAAACTACTCACCTAAAAGAAGTAACACCATGCAAGCTTCTTGAAATTAACACACTTCAGAGGCCAGAGATATTTACATATCTCCTTATGTGCAACAAAAGTCATGCCTGCTTACTAAAAAAAAAAAAAAAAGAAAGAAAAATCAAAGGAAAAAGCACAAAGACTACTCATAATATCACCACAGAGAGAAAGAGATAAGCCTTGTTCATGTTCACATATTAGTGTTTTTCTTCACAGTTTTAATGTATTTTTAAAAAACAGAACCTGGGCCAGGCGCAGTGGCTCACACCTATAATCCCAGCACTTTGGGAAGCCAAGGCAGGCAGATCACCTGAGGTCAGGAGTTCGAGACCAGCTGGTCAACATGATGAAACCTCATCTCTACAAAAAATGCAAAAATTAGCCAGACATGGTGACGGGCACCTGTAATCCCAGCTACTCAGGAGGCTGAGGCAGGAGAATTGCTTGAACCCAGGAGGTGGAGGCTGCAGTGAGCTGAGATCATAACACTGCACTCCAGCCTGGGTGACACAGCCAGACTCTATCTCAAAAAAATAAAGAGAGAGAGAACCTGCTACATATTCTGTTCTAGGGCCTATTTTTTTTTTAACTTAGCAATCAATTTATGGGACTTTTTTTTCAGCTTCGTAAAATATTCTTCTAAAATATAATTTTAAAGATTATATGTATTCCATTTTCTCTATAGACCCTAACTTACACAGCTAATCCCCTAAGGCTGGACATTTATGCTCCTTGCAGCTTTTCACTATAAAAATAATGCAGCTATTATATAATGTTTTCACATTTTCTAATTTGTTAGAAAAAATTTATAAAACCTATACTGATTTCCTATGATCCTGACTATGGCAACACTCAAAGTTAACCTGGGGCAGCCCTTGGATTGGGGCCTCGAGCCTCACTGACCCATCAGAAGAGCCTCTGAAGTATTGGTAATAGCAGCTGAAGAGCTATAAACAATGGGCAAGTTCTCCATCTTATACTTGGAGAAAAAAGAACCACTTGTCCCTTAATTGCTGTGGCCTAGTCTTCCAGGGTTAAACAAAGCAACATGTTTTGGTGGGTGTGAAAAAGAATAACACATGCAAAGGGAGGGGAATTACATGAATATTCTCTATGCTTCCAAAGTCAATATGAAATATAAATGTCCTCTAAAAACGCTGAGTGAATAATAAAACATGGGAGTTATTCATGCTATTATCTAAATATTTCTAATTATCTTTCAGGCACATGGTAGAGCTGTACTTCCTGGCTTTTGTGTGGTTAGATGGGATCATGTAATGAGTTCTGAGAAATAAATTGTGAGTGGCCGGGCAGGGTGGCTGATGCCTGTAATCTCAGCACTTTGGGAGGCTAAGGCAAGCAGATCACCAGATCAAGAGATCGAGACCATCCTGGCCAACATGGTAAAACCCCATCTCTACTAAAAATACAAAAATTAGCCGGGCATGGTGGTGTGTGCCTATAATCCTACTCAGGAGGCTGAGGCAGGAGAATTGCTTGAATCCAGGAGGCAGAGGTTTCAGTGGGCTGGGACCACGCTACTGCACTCCAGCCTGGCAACAGAGCGAGACTCTGTCTCAAAATAAAAAAATAAAAAACAGTTGTGAGCAGAGTGATGGGAACCATTTCTGGGCAGGGACATTAAATTGCTGATGTTAGACCCTGTGGAGCTCTCGCTCCTTCAGCATAACCAGCAGTGTGAGATTGTGGCTGGTTTTGTGAGAATGGGTCCCTGAGTAGCAATAAGTAGAAGAATCTCTTCTCCCTACCCACCCACAAAAAACATGAGCAAGAACTAAAGTTTTGTTGCTTTAAACCACTAAGATTTGGGGGTTCTTTTTTACTATACCATCACCTAGGTTCTCTTGATTGATAAATAATATTTAACTGAACTTCTTTGTGATCTCATTATCTAATTTAAAATATTCACAGAAAACTTCATTCTTCTCTACACATACAGTTTGAAAACCTGGCGAATTATAGACATAATCTTTCAGGTTTTCTGGGCTTCATTATGCAACCATTCAACAGGTATTTCTTTAGCGCCTACTGGCTGCAAGACAGTTACAGTAAGTGGGAAACACAAAGATGAGGAAGATACAGCTCTGGGCCCGAATCACTTAAGATAAAGTAGGGAGGATCTGGTTTCAGATTTTCTATAAAGGAGGAATTTTCGGTTGGCAACTGGGTTGCAAAGGGCACCGGGAAGGGGGACTGTCTTGAGGCTGTGTTTGCATAGTAAATGCAGTCTATATGTAATCATACCTATTTTTTTGCGGCAATTCTGCAGAGAAGCTCGTGTGGAATACAGGAGACTGGCGAAACACCTCCTCTGAGCTGCAGCTGGGACCAAGGGTACAGTAAAGACAACTCTAAGTAGAAGATGGAAAGTTCTGAAGGAGAGGTCGGAAAAAAAGTGGCCATGGTGTTTCGAAGGATTGGAAGATGAAGTGTGAGTGGAAGAGACTAGGAGAAGGGTTTCAGTGAAGAAACTGCATCTGATAGGCTTTTGAGGCCAAGATTTCCACAGGGAGAGATGAGAGGAGAAGCGGTCTGAAAGGAGGGTGCAGCCTAAGCAAAGGCACAGGGGGACAAAGCAGAGGACTGATCAGGTATCCAGGGCGATGTCACAGCTAGTGCCTAGACAGACTGTTGGGCAAGTGCGGATTTGAGAGGAAGGCGCTGAGGGACTTAGAGGGATTTGTGCTTGGCTGGCTGAGTTAGGAAATTCAGGGCAGCGAGGTGGGTGTGAAGCAGGGATTTGAAGGCAGAGAATTATACACCAGGAAGAAGAAGAGGAGCAAGAGGAGCTGGTCCTGGCAGGTTTACTTGGCGGAAGCGCAGCGCCTGTATCTGAATAATGAAGTTGGTGAAACCGAGAGGGCTGCAACCAGAGATGAAGGCGCGGAGCCAGGACGTGGTTCACGCTGCGATTCCAGCTCCAAACTCGCAACACAGGGCTGAGCACAAAATAGAAGAGCGATGAATGAATAATACCTAATAATATCCCGACTGGCTGGCTAACTGCAGGACAAGCCAGTTTTACAGGACTTGGCGGCCAGTCCTTTAAAACTTCTTTGTCTGCTCCTGGAGCTTGAGTTTGTTATTTACACCTTCCCCCCCAAAATGGGCACAGCAGAAGATGGAGGCGCTGCTCAGATCTGAGCATTTGGCTACCTGTAAATAGCTCTGGTTTAGCTTGGAGGAGACTGAAATTAAATGAAATGAAGTTTGAAGACTGTCTACGAATTTTAGCTTTAAATATTGTAAGTCAGCAATGACGGCCCTGACCATCTTTAAGTTCATGATAATAAGAAAAAGATAGGCTCTTTGGACCAAAAAAAGAAAAAAAAAATTCCAGCTCTCAACACTTGATAAGGCTTTTCCCTTTTGCTTAATCTGACCCTACATACTTCCCTTTAAGACGACATTTTAGTTTTGGTTCAAACAAACAGACAAAAATTAGTGTAAATGCTGGGAAAAAGCAGGTGGAACAGGAGAATGATCACTTTTCTGTGTGATCCTGAGTAAGCGTACTGGATTTCTGGCCCGTAGTAGGGCCAAAGGAAAGTTTCTTGAGGGAAATAGACAGTTTAAACATGAATATCATTCTTTTGATATCTTCCCAAAACATGAGCAAACTCAGGAAGAGGTTACAGGAAACCTCAATACCCATTCAGAAATAAAACACAGGTTATTTTTTCAAAAGGCCTATAAGTGACCAAATAATAAAGCCATCTCCAAATGCTCAGGAGAAATTTTTTGGGAACTTACTGGGCATAGAACTGAAGAAATTCTTGTAACTGGGCTTCACATGATTGCAAAAACAGTGGGTGCCTTCACTAGGTTTATTACCAAAGATAGCAAATGTTTTCCATGGAAAACTTCACTGGAATCTGTTTTGTCCTAAGTTCAGATCTACGAAGCCATAATTACCCAGGTAACTTGGGTCTGATGTTGCCTAAAATATCCAGGTAATTACAGGAGAAAGGTCATTTCCTCTGTGTAATCTCAACTATACCATTGGCTGTCTATACTGGCAGTTATCCAGTTAAGAACAGCCTTTCACATTTCACTTTGTACTTGCTTAGACCCTGCCAAGACTGAAAATCTTAACGAGTTTTTAAAAATCCCCTTTATAAATATTCCTCTTCCCTTGCCCCATTCCCTGGGATGATATGATGACTTCCTCACAAGATGATATACAAAATACTCTTTGCTAATTTTTATATTCAAAGGAAATGCATTCTAGAAAGAATACTGTGAGATGGAAATGAAACAAGAAAGGTGAAGAGAAAGAATGAACAGGGGTGCCAAGATCTGCAAAACTGTGGGGATTAAAAGATTCATAGCAAGGGAGAGAGAAAGAGAGAGGAGCAAAGCAGATATGCAGGTCAACAGACGTCTTATTCAGAGTTTGAGCTTTGTCAACACAGGCAGTTTGGGGGCAGAAAGAAGCGCATCTGCTGGGCTGTGATTGCACAAGAGAAGCTACCATTCCTTTTCTTCACAAAGAAAAAAAAATGGCATTTATCTCAAGTACTGCAAGGCATATTAGGATTCACCTCCCCCATTCTTTCTTCCCTCTTCCTCCTACCATCTCCCTCGCCGCCTCCCTTTCCTGTTGGAAAAGAAAAGGTGGGAGGGAGAGGAGGACCCACCGGTCACAGACAACGCTGTTGGATTCTCTTTCTTCAGCTTTTACCAGCCTATGGGGGTCAGGATGCTATTGGTTCAGCTTTATGTGTGATATGGTGCCTCTCACTTAGCAACAGCGAGCAGGAGAGGCAGGAAGCAACGCCACCTGGCTCAGCAAGTGTGCGGATGGTTTAAAACGAGCCACTCACTCACAGGGAGACAGAGAAGGGGAAGAGAGCAGGCTGAGCTTAATATATTGTACTATTAAGAGCAAGGCTTAATCAGGGTGTTAACAACAACCAACAGGCAGGCTATGGGGGAAGAGCAAAGACTGGACAGGAGTTATTTTTAATGAGTATCTACGTATAAATCATACACGTTGCCTTCATTTTTTTAAAGGACAAACTACACTGTACTGCCTGGATGGTGGGTGGAGAGAAAGATGGTTATCTAGGCAAAAAAATAAGAGATAAAATGCATCTAAAACTCTACAGTGCCTTTACTCGGTTTTACTTTGTTTTCACACCAGGGTGCTACTAGAAAAGAAAAAGTAAAATTGGGTATACTTGAAAAAGGAATTGGCTACGTAATTACAGGATTTTTTTTTAAATTAGTCAACACAGTAGCTATTTCTAAATCTTAAATTCCATTTTAGCATTTGAAAATTAACTTTCTGGAGTGGAAAGTGGCAAAAGAGAAGTACATCTCTGCTAGAAAGAGATTTTTTTTTCCTTTGCCTCCTTTGTGGTAAAAAGGAAATTTCTAAGAAGGATGCTGATAGAAGTTCTAAAAGCTCAAACTGCCCGAATATAACAGGGCTCAGTGCCAACAACAACAAGGACATGTATTCTGCTATTCCATATTCTTTCATTTCTCTTAATAGAATTTTCCTTCCACTCTATTCTAGGTCTCCCCATCAGACTTTAGAAGGATTAGCTCACCTATGTATCCATCCCAACCCATCCCACCCCATAACATCTAAGATCCTAGCCTTAGACCCTAAAATATAAATAGGAAAGCATCCTTCTTTCATTCCTAGAGGAGAAATGGGAGTCAACTTGGGTCTTTCATTGGAGTCAACTGGTGCCCTAGAGACAAAGCCCAACACTCTGGAGGGCACAGATGGGCCTGTGTCTGCTCTTCTAAACCAGACCCAATTAACCCCTTAGGCTCTGAGTAGTAAAAGCCACTGACTACAGTGACACCTACTGCTCGGGGTACAGCTGTACATCTTCACACCACTTCCCAGGTTCTCCAAAGCAGCCATTTGTTCCACTGCTGTGGGCTCCACTGAACACACTTCTCTCTGCTCTGGGCTAACACCTGAAGAAGGAAATGTTCAGCCCTCTCATTCTAAGGATGGCCTCTGAAGCTATAAGTCAGGACCTTCTATAGGCAGGAGTCCTCAGCCATGGGGATACAACACACTCTCAATCTATAAAGTGACTAACTCTCACAGTGATTCCCTACAAGAGGGACAGAAAATATAAGTCTGCACAGAGCCCATGCCTCCTTCAGAATCACACGTTGAAATTACTTGTTAATCCTCTTTGATACCTGATGAAGTTATCCTGGAAAAAATGAAAGTTTTACTCAGTATCCACTGCATTTCACTCTGCAGAGAAAAATATGATATGAAACACTAGTACAATCAAGGTATCTAGAAATTCCACTTCTAGTTTATACAAGAGCATGTTAATTAATCCATCCCTTTTACTCTATGTATTTAGATACCAGAAATTTCCTCCCATTGAGAAAGAAATTCATTTAATTACGGAAGTCAAAGTTATACTGCTCTGAAGGCATAGCAAAAATACCTATATGTTGAGAACAACATCTGTAAGTCTAAAAAAGGCAAGAAACAAAATCATTAACGGAACCCTTGACTTAAAACCATATTAAAGGCACAAAGAGCAGTAAGTCAGATGATTATAAAATTAATAGTTCAAGCCAGGCACAATGGCTCACGACTGTAATCCCAGCACTTTGGGGGGCTGAGGCGGGTGGATCACCTAAGGTCAGGAATTCAAGACCAGT
>NW_016107319.1:5460646-5463286 GCF_001604975.1 Cebus imitator
AAAAAAAAAAAAAAAAAAAAAAAAATTAACTTAATTAATTTAATGGTTCAGGAGGTACAGCTTGTTTCATTTTTGACAAAGACGATCTAACAAATCTTCACCAAGATAGGTACACATTGAACAGAACACAAGTTATGCTGAAAATTTAAATATCACCCTTCTTTCTGGATGCTTGAAGTGCTATGCAAATATTTGCTTTTTATTCCCAAACATTAGACTTGAAATAACTGGATGTTATATTGTGCTATTCTCATTTTCCTGCTGGAAAACAGAGGAGCTCAGCAGTTTACCCAATGCCACAAAGCAAGCTGGTCGAGGTGCCAAGATGAGAACTAGGCTTCCTGATGTAAAGCCGTGACTTGACCACTGGGCCACCAGAACGAGGCAATTCTCTCTGAATCCCTGTGAGGACGATCTCAGACCTCTTACTGATGCCTCAGCCTGTGTGTTAATTTGTGTTACCGTCTCAGAGTTGCGACGGCCCTTATTTATACTCTTCTTTAAGTTTCTTACTTTGTGACCTCATTTATCAGTTGCTTTCATGAAATGGGTTAAGGAAAAAAATGAGAATGTGCAAGGCTCAAGTAAAACCTACGAAAAGCCCAGAAATGGTTCACGCGTAAGTTAAATAAAAGGCTAAATGTACCCACCTCTACCTGCCTAACTCTAATGTTTCAGCACTAAAATGAGTATGAAGTGAAAGGATGGGTACTCAGAAAAGCAGCTGTACTGGCTCTCCACTGAGACATCGATCCACAAGGTGGAGCCACTGCGGGGTAGCCAGCCACGTAGCCAATTAATAGCACAACGGTGACATTTTCATTCTTTTCCATAGAATTTCCCACTGGCAGAACACACCTGAACACATACCTGTGTGGGGTGTGGAAAGTGTAGCTCTGTGATGCTGCCATGGATCACCTAGGCCCCATGCAGAAATCTGTTCAGTGGGGTGTGAGTGTTCAGAATGGCATCCTTAAATGTCCCTCAAAAAACCCATATATTTATTTATTTTTCTTTCTTTATTTATTTTTTTGAGATTGAGCCTCACTTTGCTGCCCAGGCTAGAGTACAGTGGCGTGATCTCAGCTCACCATAACCTCTGCCTCCTAGGTTTCAGTGATTCTCCTGCCTCAGCGTCCCAAGTGGCTGGGATTACAGGTGTGTGCCACCACATCCGGCTAATTTTTGTATTTTTAGTAGAGACAGAGGTTCACCATGTTGTACAGGCTGGTCTCGAACTCCTGACCTCAGGCGACCCACCCACCTCCGCCTCCCAAAGTGCTGGGATTACAGGCATGAGCCACCGTGCCTGGCAAAAAACCCACATATTTCTATTTGATAAGAAAGCTCCTTCCCTCAAAATATTCTTATATCTGCAACTATTTCCTCCTAACGAGGAAAGTGAGTAAGTGGTGACAAATTTGTCTCCATGAATCATTTCTTTTCCAGACACCGTTTTACAGAAAGTCCAATATCCAGTATCAGCCTAACGGACAGCACTTATGAGGTATATAGGGCTGTAAGAGGCCCACAGAATCCCCCCTCATTCAAATCCTAAAAGTTATATTAAGTCAATCACGAAAAGAGACAAATAAGGACGGCGGGCACTTACACATTCCTGACAGTAATATGAACAGCAGCCACCAACAACTGGCGCCCCTGGTTTAGTGTTGGGTAGGCTGTTTGGAAATTTGCCTCTCCAAACGGCCCCTTCCAATACTCTCATGTCTTCCACAGCAGCAGCATTCTCTCAGCACCAACCTGGAAATGGGGGGCACTCTGACTACTCCCCTTCATCTTCTTCAGTGACTCATCATGCCCCTTGGACTATTACTTTGGAATGTCTCACATCTGGCTCTCCCATCCCCATCCAAATTAGGTTATTCTGTCTGGGAGCATATCACTTTACATTCCCTGACCCTTGCTTTTCTCCTCTGGGTCATCTAGCTTCGAGATCCCTTAACTTCATTGTGTCAGATCTAAATAACTTTGCCACAATATGGTCCATGCAATCCTACTTTTATAAACAAAACCAACCATGGCAACATTCACACATGGGTTTATTTATTTTAAAATTTTTGATTGAATATATCAGAGGCCAGTAAATATTTTTTTTCTGTAGAGGGCCATTTAGTAAATATTTTAGGTTCTGAGGGCCAAAAGGCAAAATTGAGGCTCTTACGTAGGGAGAAAACACATTTCCACAAATTTTTGGTTGGAAAAATTCAAAACTTTTTTTCTGGACACTATAATTTGAATGTTGGTCAGCTTTCACATGCCATAAAATATTACCATTATGTTGAAATTTTTTCAACCATTTAAATATGCAAAAATCACTCTTACCACATGGACCATACAAAACAGGGGGCAGGCTTGGGTTTTGGCTCATGGGTCAAAAAATATATATCAAGTGGTTAAAACTGATGAGGGCTAGGAATAGGAAGGAGAACAAAAGAAAAGGTTTTTTTCCCCTTCACTTTTAAATTAAGACATGTCTGTATTTTATTATAGACATGTATTAATTGTATGTTCTGAAAAACAGTACATGGTCGGGCACAGTGCCTCACACCTATAATCCCAGCACTTTGGGAGGCTGAGGTGGGCAGACCACCTGAGATCAGGAGTTTGAGACCAGCCTGG
>NW_016107319.1:5464296-5468203 GCF_001604975.1 Cebus imitator
TTTCACCATGTTGACCAGGATGGTCTCGATCTCTTGACCTCGTGATCCACCCGCCTCGGCCTCCCAAAGTGCTGGGATTACAGGCTTGAGCCACTGTGCCCGGCCAAAAATATTTCTTAACTTTTAGAGCTGTCCAACAATGAAATATGCTGCCTCTTGAAATAACAAATTTCCTGACACTAAAAAGTATTCAAAACACAAGTGTCTGACCATCTGTCAGGGATTCTGTAGAAGGAATTCCTGTATTATTTAGGTCAGACCACACGGCCTCTAAAGTCCCTTCTCACTCAAGAATCTGTTATTCTGATGAACTCTATTCCCCTACCCCAAATATCTCATTTATTTCTTAAAATTAAGTGATTCAAAGTAACAGGGGTGATAAGTTCACAACACAGATAATAATTAAAAAAAAAAAAACTACTTCTTTGTCATTTTTTGAAATTCTATGGCTATATGAAGATGGTATTAATTAGTTTGTTTTAAGCAGGCTTGGTATGTATGATAAACCACCAGCACTAACCTGAAGAAAAAAATCCCAGAGCAGTGAGAATTTTTTGCCCCTTATTAAGACAGACACCTGGGGCCACTTTGTTTATTGTTTTTGTTTATTTGTTTGCTCATTCTTTTTATGAGATTACTGGGTTGCTATCACTAATCAGCTCTCTGGACGACAACATGTAAATCATGAACACATCTATATTTTGCTTATCTTGAATCTGGCTTTCTAGAACCTTTAGAATTCTGAGAAAACCCCAGATCAAAAGGAACTTAGAAACATATTTTACCACCTCTTGGGAGGTAAAAATATAGCTGCTTGACCTCTCAGCTACATGTAAACATGACTACAAAAAGCCAAAGGTACACAATTAAACATCATGAGTTCTTTCAGCAAGTTTACCTACTCAATACCCACCATGGGTGGTCAGGCAGTGCTCTAAGTACCAGAGAGAGATGGTGACCAAAAACCCGGACCTTAACTCAAGGATTTACACTGGTCACCAAGTGAAGAGCCAGTTAGTAGTTTAAAAAAAGGTAAGAAATACACTGACATACACTGACTGGCTTGCAGTATCTATAAAAGACACATTTGTATTCGAAAACCTAGAAATGGAGAACTGATGCAAGGAGAGAAAACAGAAAAAAGAAAAGCACCTGGAAAGAAGAGAAGGCGGAAAATGAGGAAGATGAGAATCAGCTGCAGCAACAGCGGGGTGCATGGCATTAGAAGCAAGGTCTGGGAGCACAGACACTGACAGAGAAGAAAGGGTGCTCTGGTGTTCCCAGAGGTTAATACTGGAAACCACTCGGGCTCCAGGTCCATGTGTGTCTGCAGTCCGCCATGCTGCATGGCTCCTGCTGCAGGGAGTAATTCACTTTACCAAATTAACTGGTGTTCAGAGTAAGAAATAACCTCTCTACATTCCAGTTTCCCAAGTACTTTCTAAGGGTGTCATGACATATGTTCTGAAAAGCACCTATTTCAAGGCCTGGCACACAGATGCCCTCCGCTAATCTTAGTTTCCTTTTTTTTAGACAGAGTCTTGCCCTTGTCGCCCAGGCTAGAGTGCAATGGCACGATCTCGGCTTACCACAACCTCCTCCTCCCGGGTTCATGCGATTCTTCGGCCTCAGCCTTAGTTTTCTTTTTGTATTCTTGAGTATTAAGAAAAGGTTCTGGCAGGGCGCCGTGACTCACACCTGTAAATCCCAGCATTTTGGGGGGCCAACGTGGACAGATCATCTGAGGTCAGGAGTTCAAGACCATCCTGGCCAACATGGTGAAGCCCTGTCTCTACTTTAAAAATACCAAAAGATTAACCAGGCATGGTGGTGGGTGCCTGTAGTCCCAGCTACTCGGGAGGCTGAGGCAGGAGAAACACTTGAACCCAAGAGACGCAGGTTGCAATGAGCTGAGATCATGCCACTGCACTCCAGCCTTGGCAACAGAATGAGACTCTGTCTCAAAAAAAAAAGAAAAGAAAAGATTATATCCCACTCTAAGTCTTCTGATCATAAAAACAAATTAGGAATTACAATAATAGCTTACCATTATTGAGTGCTTACTGTGTGCAGGTACTAAGCCAGGAACATTAAATGTACTATCCTGACAATCCTATTACATGGGGTCCATTTTGGGGCAAAAGTAATGAAGATTAGAAAAGTTTAGTAACTTGTATTAGATCAGAGGGATAATAAATAACAAAGTCAGGATTTAAACCCAACCAGTGCCCAGCCTGGGAAATGAAGCAAGACCCCCGTCTCTACAAAAAATTTAAAAATTACTGAGGTGTGATGGCACACATCTGTAGTCCCAGCTATTTGGGCGGTTACAGTGGGAGGATCACTTGAGCTCAGGAGCTCGAGGCTGCAATGAGCTATGACAGCATTCCAGCTTGGGCAACAGAACGAGACCCTGTCTCTATTTAAAAAAAAAAAAATCCCCAAAAGACTAATATGGACTCCAGGAGTACTTGCCAGAAGATTTTTTTTTGAAATTATACAAAGAAGACAAAATCTTTTTGTCTTACATTTTTTTAAGATTTTACTCGCATTAAAACAGAAAGAAATCTAAGAACAGCCCCTTGGTCAGCAAAAGAATATTCTAAGGTGATGGCTAAGATAATATTTTATCAATTTTATCAGTCTTTAAGAGAAAGGCAGTATTCCATATAGTTGAATATACAGATAACTTGAAGTTTATCGCTAAAGACACATTTATGGAAAGCTTTCTAAAACATTACATATTTATATTCCTGTATTCCTAAACAGAAAATACCATGTTCTTGATGGTTTATTATGAGATAATTGTTATGAATATTAGTAGCAATAATGGGCTGCAATTCAATTATCTTTGGGTTGGGAGGTATTAAACTCAGTAGGGCTTTTTGATCTTGTATTCAAGGATCCAAAATACCATGTCTTCCAGGTCTCCAAGTCTGCTTTTTATATTTCTTCCTATTATTCTCTGTTATTGTCACCCTTGTTGCTTTCACCCTGCTTCTAGTCTTCTTCCTCCTTTTACACATGGTTGGCTTAGGGAGGATCTCAAACTGGCTCCATGCCTTGCCAGGGTTAAATCTGAAGGCTTCCACCGCCGCCACCACCTTTCTCTGGGTTGTGGGTTTTGTTTTTCAACTCACTTCCAGGTTCCAGATGACTGAGTTTGATGAAAGACCTCCGACTAAATGTACAGTCACTCTCATTTGTCTCTTTTTAAAAATGCTTTTTAAAAAATGGAACGTAGATTACTGGAGAAGTATTATTTTATTCATCTGAGAAGTTAAAAGGGACCCTACTCTTTCAAAATTAAATATTAACAAATAATGGACAAGAAAGGAAAAAATTGCATGATTCTTTTAAAAAGTAAAATAGGCCCATATTTTCCCTTTGGAACACTTTGTCTTTGAAGCCCTTCAAGCTTATAATCCTTTTTTTTTTAGAGGTGGGTCTCACTATGTTGCCCAGGCTGGTCTCGAACTCCTGGGCTCAAGCAATCCTCCTACCTCAGCCTCCCAAAGTGCTAGGATTACAGGCATGAGCCACCGTGCCTGGCCCCAGATTTAGGGTATTTTCAAAACTTAGTAATTTGTGTTGGGTGCGGTGGCTCGCACCTGTAATCCCAGCACTTTGGGAAGCGGAGGCGGGCGGATCACTTGAGGTCAGGAGTGATCTGGCCAAAACCAGCCTGGCCAACATGGTGAAACGCTCTCTCTACTAAAGATACAAAAAATTAGCCAGGCATGGTGGTGGGCACCTGTAATCCCAACTACTCAGGGAGGCTGAAGCAGGTGAAATGCTTTAACCTGGGAAGCAGAGGTTGAAGTGAGCGAGATCACGCAACTGCACTCCAGCCTGGGTGACAGGGCCAGACTCTGTCTCAAAAAAAAAAAAAAAAAAAAAAAAAAAA
>NW_016107319.1:5468238-5480645 GCF_001604975.1 Cebus imitator
AAAAAAAAAAAAGAACCTAACATTTGATGTAATTTTTTCATTATTCCTGTTGAATAGACATTGGATATAAAATGAAAAATCTTATATATTATATATAATAAAATCATATTGTTAGATATGATACATGTATATACAATATAGGCCATACATTTTATATATATTGAAGGAGATTATATATGTCACATTATTGTTAACCTATATTTTCTTAGTATTTGTATCCTGCCTGACTCAGTTATTTCATGTTCTCATGTTTCAACGTAGTGTCTAACTCCCCATGTTCTAGCTTTCCGGTATTCCCATTATTTTAATCCACTATCATTCTATTTCATTAGTCTCCTGTTTGAGCAGTTAGCTTGTTTCATAATTTTTTTCCCTGTTCTTCTGAATTAATCCTTTGGGTCTAAACAAGGAACTTCATGTTATTCGCCCAATAAGAAATCCAAACACAGAACAGAGAATAAAGGAAGAAAAAGAAAAAGAGAATAGATATGAGACAAACAAGAGAAGAGTCTGGAGCTATGTTTTCTCCTGAGAAGACAGGATCTTCTACAGAAAAGGCCCGTAATAGCATCTGTTCTTCTGCATACTCTGAGCAACACTGTGATTCAGGTGAAGATTGTCTTTTTCAATATAATTTCACTTATTACCTTGATTATTTAAATAAAGAGCAGAATCAGAATGCAGTGCTTTCTAAAACAACTCTCATTATTTCTACTGGAGCTTTACTTTCATTTTTAAAAATCTGTCTAAAAGGAGAAAGAAACAGGTATCTTTATATTACCAAAAGATTTAGGGCAACTTTAAGCTTGAGGAAGAGAAGAAAATCTCTTTCTTACTCATTGTAATATTCTTAGCACAGTCACAGGAGTATACCAGGTAAAATCAACACCGTCACAAGGCAAAGTGGGGATTCAATGAACACTTCTGAGAGGAATGCCTGCTAGCAGGGAGGGTGCTCCTTTCCCTGAAGAAAATCACTTCCCTTTACTGTACACACAGACCTATGGATGGAAAAGTTTCAAACACCTGATAACACCCAGTTCCTAAGGAATGTGCTCAGGAACAGCTGCTGACTGAGGATGATTTAGGTCAAAGGTGAAAAAAAGCTGGCGCGGTGGCTCTCACCTGTAATTCCATCACTTTGTGAGGCTGAGGCGGGTGGATCACGAGGTCAAGAGATCGAGACCATCCTGGTCCACATGGTAAAACCCCGTCTGTACTAAAAATACAAAAAATTAGCAAGGCATGGTGGCGCGTGCCTGTAATCTCAGCTACTCAGGAGGCTGAGGCAGGAGAACTGCCTGAACCCAGGAGACGGAGGTTGCGGTGAGCCGAGATCGCGCCATTGCACTCCGGCCTGGGTAACAAGAGCGAAACTCCGTCTCAAAAAAAAAAGAAAAGAAAAAAAAATGCTCTGACATTCTCATTATCTGATTATTAAGGAGGTTTTAAAAATACTTATTATTTTAAAAACTCATAAAAGAAATGCATAAAGAAATGGCTGGATGTTCAAGAAAGGAATTACCACATCTAGGCCAGAAGATAGTCTGATATAGGTCAAATTTCATAAATGTGTATTAGCATATTCCTCACTGAAAGCACGCTGGGGTGAAAACTGACCTATATAATTTTAAGTGTGTCTACAAGAGCTAAAGACCAAGATAAGATATAGGAAAAAATTAAAGGATTTGTTAGTTTGGCAGAAATTGTCAGTATTTCTATGGCATTATAATGGCAAAATCAAATATGCATCTTTTTGAAAAAGAAAAGCAAAAGGCATCTAAAACATAGGCAAAAATGTTTTTCTCCAACAAAATAATTATTATATATGAAAGTCAAAAGATCCCCAATTTTTGATATGATGAGATACATATAATATAATATCAATTTTTATTTATATTAATAAAGGCCTAGAAAAGTTTAGCTGGGATTTGCAAGACATCAAAACAAAGGAAAAATAGAGTCATTAGAAGTTACAAGCCTGGGCCGGACACAGTGGCTCACACCTGTAATCCCAGCACTTTGGGAGACTGAGGCAGGCGGATCACGAGGTCAGGAGATAGAGGCCAGGCTGGCAACCTAGTGAAATCCCGTCTCCACTAAAAATAAAAAAATTAGCTGGGCATGGTGTCGAGTGGCTGTAATCCCAGCACTTCGGGAGAGTGAGGCAGGCGGATCAACTGAGGTCAGGAGTTGGAGACCAGCCTGGCCAACATGGTAAAACTCCATCTCTACTAAAAATACAAAAATTAGCCAGGTGTGGTGGCAGGTGCCTGTAATCCCAGCTACTGGGGAGACTGAGGCAGGAAAATTGCTTGAACCCAGGAGGCAGAGGTTGCAGTGAGCCAAGATCGTGAGAGTGCACTCCAGCCTGGGCGACAGGGCAAGATTCCATCTCAGAAAAAAAAAAGAAGTCACAAGCCTAAAATCAAAGTCAAGTCTGTGAACAAAGATGAGCTAACTTCTCTTAATTTAACCCCTAATATGCTTTCCCTGATACAGTTCAGTAACATAGATCCTAAAAACTTTATAAGAATTTCTTTGAACAGGGCATTAGATCTTTGAACAGGGCATGGTCAGTCACAGTAAATGCACAGAATACCATTTCAAAGACAGACACTAAATTAGTAGGAAAGTTAACAGTCTTGCTTATTTTACGGATTTCTCCTCCAAAGAGTGTCAGACCCTTTATTAATGTTATAAAACAGTATTTGAATAACGATTGCCTACGTAAAATATTGCTATTATAAACAATATTCTGATGCCCTCAAATATTCTAGAATTCATTTAAATACAGATACTTAATATTTTGTTCTTCATATAAAAGTTAAATGTTTGACCTATTCCTAGTTACAGTATTAATGCAACAATCATTGTGACCACATATAAGTGGGAATCTTCGTACACATGCCATTGGATTTCAGTCACAGGGCCCGGTTCCAGCTGAAATGCAGCAGAGCATAAACTGCTCAGTTAAACAGGAAGGGAGAAGCAGCAACTGGGGCCCCAGAAATCTTTGTTTTCATTCCAAGTTATCATGAAGAAGTATGACGGCTCAGGTTTTATATGGTCAGGAGTGACAAAAAGGCACGCATGTTTGATGTGGACTTCTGTGTGGCCTCCACAAGCAGCACTGGATTGTCAAAGCTCTACTCATCTTCCCTTTATTTTTCCTGTTCCCTCAGCCACCAGCGCCAAATCCTAGAGCCATATTTCATTTTTCAGTGAACACCCTGGGAACAGTCATTGCTTTTTACCGGAATTGGACTCAAAAGAAAACACAGTCCCTAAGTAAGTTAAACAGTTCAGTGCACCAAAGAGCTTGATCATAGAGAGAGAGATCTGCCTAATGAAAGTAACCTCCTAACTACGATATGGGAGACTGCATTCTCTGTCTAGTCAAAAAACATACTGCCTCTGATACAGGAAGAAGACAGCAATCTAGCACCTCTAAGATTAGCAAGAAACAAAATGCTGTTCTTAGAAGGGCTGGTATGAACGAATTCCAAAGGATTTCTATAATCATAACAATGATCAAAGTTCACTGTGATGTAAGAGTTCCAGTACATCAACTCAAGACAAGTAACAAGACCAAGTTTACATGCAGTTACTAAAATACAACCTTGGCCAGTAATAATTTGTGCCAACTGAGATATAGCTTTCACCTATTTAATGAAAAATAAAATAAGAAAATACGATGGTCAGCATGGAAGTGATCTTCGTGAGGAAGGCTGTTGCTTCTACCAGAAGCGGTCACCTTAGGTCCAAAGCTTGTTACTTAGACTTCATTTGGTGTTGGCAGAAAGTACCACTAACTGGCAAAAGGAACAGAGAAGAGAATGACAATATGGTGCCTGTATATGCAACTGCCACAGAGCCCAGTGTTTTGACATTGTTACTGAAACAAACTCAACTATTTATGAGAGCTACATTGAATCAGACAGTTGGTGTGGCAGAAAAAAACATCTGTTTCTGAAGTCTTTTTGTCTAGAAAGTCACTAAGGAAGGAGGAGAAAGCACAGCAATCCCCAACACAAATACCTCCAAAAAGCCATAAATAGCATCGTCAAGTGGGAACAGATACCTCCTGCCCCCATTATAACGACACCCAGCAGACTTGGTTACTTAGGAGCCTCAGATGACACATCACTGTGGACAGCAATCTCTCTTCTGGATAGTTCAAAGACTCCCTCCTCACACACTGAAAAAGGTAACATACCTTCAGACCCTTTTGCCTTTGTAAGCAGAGAATATGGGCAAAATTAAACTTTTTTCTTGGTCTTTGGATCATGAAAATCAGACAATTTAACAGGCAGTGGTGAACTGTCTCTCAGGCCATCCTGGTTCCAGGACCAGCAGCACTGGTATCACCTTGACAGAGCAACACTGTACTCAGACCCCTCCCCAGACCAAGAATATTAAATCCGATACTCTTGGGGCAGGGCCCAGCTAGCTATGTTTGAGCAAGCCCACGAGATGATTCTGATGGAGGCGAAGGTTTAAGAACCAGAGTCATCTGCTAAATGACTCTAAATTGCTGTTCTCTGAGAGTTGTCTGTCTGCTTTCAATGGGTTTTCCTGCTACTTGCTATTATTACTTATTTCTGCCCACCATGTGGCTGCCTTTGTCAGTCCTTCTCTCTTCTAATTTGCTGTATCTAATCTGCTATAATTTTAAAAATCATGTTCTTCACATGTACCCCCAAACCTAAGATGCAATAAAATAAATAAATGGGCAAAAAAAAGAAAGAAATCAGTTGTTGCAGTGGTTAAAATCACGTATACAATGCAAATAGGTAGGATGAAATGAGTAAAGAACCGCTCAGGAATGGGAAAAGCACCGCTATGAGGAAAATACATAGTTCTAGGGTATAAATTTTGAGCATCTATTTTGGTTATGTAGAAGTTTTTGCCACATATTTCCCAAACTTCACAGTACTTCCTTGAGTTTACTCCTCATCAGGAGAATAGGTTGCTGGACACTGAATTCTGGTCGGTAAACCTGTTTCTGTAGTCTACAAGTGAATCACTGCAACATTTATCTTAACATTTTTAATACAAAGGATTACCACTCATTAAATATTTGTTGTGTGCCAGGCACTGTGCTAAACATTTTACTTAGCTCCTCACAACATGATACAGGTATGGTCAGCCCCATTCTAGATGAGAAAACGGAGGCAATTTGCTATTGAGTAACCTGCTTATGATCATAGGGTTATTAAGAAGCATGGCCAGAACTCAAGTTTGCTGGATTTCAAAGCAAAATAATTTTACTTATTTTTGTTAGCATATCTGGACCATGAAGGAAAGAGGCAGCCAGGCTTGAACTCAAAACATAGAAGAGATAGAAACAGAGACACAGAGAGAGGGGGAGTGAAAGCCACAGAGAGAGAAAATGAATCTCAAGAGGAGGACAGGGCTGTAATAAATGGTCAATATTTAAAGAGGCATAGATAGATCCTTCCTAGGAAATAATCAGGAAGACAAGTGACTCCAGTCATGCCATTCTGTCTGGAAAGCGAAAGCCTGCTAGTGTCCCTGGTAAGAGAGGTCCCCTGTCCTCCTCCCACACAATCACTGTGGGGCCCTATCAGCACTATCTCCACTTCCAGCCTGGTCCACATTTTGGGGTAGCCTTAAAGGATTTCCCAATCTACTTCCCACAGGGGCCTATATTCCCTTTTATAGCTTGCTCTGGGGTCTTTACAGTTTTTAAGCTTGTTTAAAACACACAAGATCTTCCTATTTGCAGACATCATGAAGTTAGAATCTTCCAGCAGAAGACTGAGATACTGTAACTGACAGTAACTGACCATCTGGAACACTATAAATGTCTCCTTTACTTCTTATTTTGTTTATTTGTTTGCTTGCTTGCTTTTTAAAAAAAAAGTAAAAGGAAAGATTTCAAGTTGTCTTCCTTTTAGCCCAAGATTTTACTAAACATATATGATATGTTGTGTGGTGCTCTCTAGAACATTGAATATACGAACAGATCCTATAGGTGGATATGAAATAAGCTGCATTAGGCATGCGGAAAGAGGTTATTTAAGAATGTGCTCATCAGGCATCAAGACAGACCCTGTGTCTTCCTAGACTCCTTCTCCTTCCTTAGAGCTGCTGGGAAAACTCCATTTCTAACATCATCCCCATTTCTTACTGGGGAAAATCAGAAGCAGACTTTGTATTTTAATAAGTTGGTTCAAATCCATATTTAATCGCATAAATGGGCCTCTGCTTTCTAAACTTCAAACAATCTCCTTTGATTTGGTGTTTTGAAGAATCTATATCATTGGTGAGGTATTTCAGGGGAAAAAAACGTATTTTATAAAGTACCTAAGGCAACAACTGAATTGAGAGGTAAATCCATTTACTGCATAAGCAAGGTATCTTAGCATTCTGATATAACACTTATGCCAGGGGAAATGTAAGCAGGACATTACAAGCCTTTCGTGTTTCGATAAAATGAAAAGTAAAGGGAACACAAGTATCCAAAGTTTTGTCAATTAGTGGCATATAAAAGTGCTTCACTAATTTGTAAATGTTTCTGTTGTTTATGTAGTTGGGTTAGAGGGTGGCTTTCTGCTTTTCCACACTTCAAGAACGAGTTTTTTGGGCTGATTCCTGGATGACAGATAAAAGGTAACCATCCACCAGCTTGGGCCTTTCGCTCCCAGCAGATCAATAAGGAACAAAGCTTGAGTCCCTTTTGACTCTGCTGTGGCCTGGTGCTCTTTGGAAGCCAGTATTTCACAGTAGAGTATATTCATCAACTCAATCTGTCCCTCAAGAAGAGCACGCCTTCCTTCTCTGTCCACCTATCAGAAAATCACCACTTCCTCTCTCTCCCGACATTCATCCCTCCTCACCTTACCAAAAACAACAGAACAACTGTGCCCTAAAGCTCAAGGGAGGCTTTTAAATTTCATTTCTTAAAGCTCTCTTCTAATTACTAGGTCTTCTCAAGGCCCTTTTCAAATTGCTGGAAGGCTCCAAAGATTCCAAACTTTCCATCTACTGAAAATGAGGATTCTTTCACCCAAATCACCACTTGGAGCTCTTGAAATCAAAAACAGACATGACATTTTTCTAATCACCACCAGTCAATCTGGACTGAGGTCACCTCTGCCTTTTCATGGACATATAAAGTCACCTGTGGGGTAGAACTCTTACCCATGAAGGTGTGTCTCTACCATTAAATGCCAAGACCTAGTAGGAAAATAGAAGTATAAACCTGATTTTTTATAGAGTAAAATCCAAATGCCACTGTGTGAAGTTATATATATAGTGAGAAAGATGTGAAAGTATACATCAAATTAACATTAAACACTCAGTTGTGTTTGGACTTATGGTTGGCTTTTTATTCCCCCCGAGAAAAATTCCATCAAGGTAGAAGCCCATCTCTGTAATATTTATTTTACAGAAGTGGAAGAAAAAGAAATAATTATTGCACATATCAGCTGGCTCTACTGATGGTGCTGTTTCTCATATAAAACACAGCCCATTTTTTCTGCTTTTTGAAACCAGGGGCAGCCTTTCACCCACAGAGCTGTAACTTTCCAAAATCAATGCCTCTTGGCTTTCCCATCTGCAAGATCTTCTGGATTAAACTCGATGCAGACAGTCTCTGCTGACCTTCACCGCCTGTCAGACTAGCAAGCCTAGAAGAGTTTGTTATGAGAATTTGGACCCTGACTTATCCATATTAAGATTTTTGAACCCACTCTGGAACAGCCCTGCCTTCTAAGCCTCTCCTAGGCTATCTAAAAGTTACAAGTTGTATTCTCTCTTTAAAAAGTAATATTGGTGTAGGTAAGCATATTCATCTACATTTTTTTAGGAAAATTTTTTAAAAAATTAAAAAAAGTAATCTCGGCGGTTCACACCTGTAATCCCAGCACTTTGGGAGGCTGAGGTGGGCGGATCACCAGGTCAAGAGATGGGGACCACTCTGGCCAACAGGGTGAAACCCCGTTTCTACTAAAAATACAAAAATTAGCTAGGCATGGTGGTGCACACCTGTAGTCCCAGCTACCCGGGGGGCTGAGGCAGGAGAATCACTTGAACCCGGGAGGCGGAGGTTGCAGTGAGCCAAGAGTGAGCCACTGCACTCTAGCCTGGTGACACAGCGAGACTCAGTTTCAAAAATAAAGGTAATCTAACCCTTGAAAATCCAAAGCTATAGACCAATTGTATCCATGTGAGATTATCCTTATCATAAAAAGGGCTTTCCTCCGCCTGGACAACCTCACCACCACATTCCCAGCACCTCCATCAAACAGGAGGGTCCATGAGGAAACACACCACAGCACCGCTCCTGGCATGAACAGGCTGCACAGTAAATATCTGCTCAATGAATAAATGACATCCTAACTTTACAAAAGGATTTACTCAAGGTTTTCTTTATTTGTAAGAGCTTACATAGACCTCTGATATGTGCAACTGGTGTGGACACTGTTACTGATGATTGATCTACACACAATTTTCAGGGACACATCCATGTGTCTCAGGCACTAGCCAGACCAAAAAAGATGTGTGAAAATAAGTACATCAGACATACGAAACATCCCAGATTAGACCTTTGCTTTTCAAGACTGGTGTGTGATAACTGGAATCTGAGAAGTGAATGTATTTAACCAACAAACAGACGTGAGTATGAATCACAACTTTGTTATCACACAGAACTGATAGCCACTCTGAGCCTTGGTTTTCTAACAATGGGAGTGGTGATAATGCCTTTAAAGTTGCTGTCAGGAGTAAATACATTATTAAGTAGCTAACATAGCGCCTTATTGCACAGAAGACGTGGAATAAAGGCAAGCTCCTGATATATGCAACAGGTTCCCTGGATAACATCGGCATTGCTCTACTTGCTGTTCATCACAGAGGTTTTAGAAAGCACCATTTTGACACTTAAAACCCAGAGCTCTCTCTCAAGAAGTATAGACTTCTCAGGCCACACAGGTCAGCTTGCCCAATTTGACATGTATGTAGAAAGATGTGCCCTAGGAATTAATCTCAGAGCACGGAGTTCCACCTTAGTTCGGAATACAAGGATATCCACAAAAGCAGGAGCAGGAAAAAAAATCGTATTACTGAAAATGACTAATATGAAGTTTAGGGAGTCAAAGCTGAATGACTGTATGTATAATAAATGGTAAGTGAATTCCAACTCTATTTCCAGCAAGGTCACCAGAGGCAGGGAATATACACAACACAGGAGGCCTGCGTGGACTGGCCTAGAATGGCCAAACACTTGGCAGGCAGTGCCAGGACTGTCCAAGATCCACCCATCCCACCAACTGCTGCTTCCTTTCTGGGAGATCCCATCCAATTTCAGTCTCGATTTGTATCACTTTGAACCTAGTATCTGTAGATCAGTGTTGAGAGATGAACTACAAATCTTTTAGTGCCAATTTTTCAGATACAGAATTAAAGGGATTTTATACCACACAGGCTATTTTTAATCTCAAAGATTTTCAATCTTTTATGTAAATGGTTTAGGGCCAGCCAGCATCACTTAGACGAGCAACCTCAACAATAATGTTCATCTATGAATCTCTGAATAATACATTTTGGCATGCCTTTTCTCCAATATTAAAGCTTTCTGGGATGTTTTCACTAGTCTGGAAGCAGGAAGAAGAACTCAGGATAGTAATCAATGAAGTCACTGAATGTTTCAGCCTTGGTGGGCCATTCAGAACAAATTTTAGCGGTGTGTGTGTGTGAGAGAGAGAGAGATAGAGAAAGAGAATAAGAAAGAAGAGATACAGAAAAATATCTCAGGCTCTCAGAAAGGATTTCATTTCCTCTAATGTTCAGGGAGATGACTTGAGCCCAGTTATCAAAATGGCCAAGGGTTTGCAAATCTGTCACACAGATTCTAGAGAAGTGCTTGGGATAGACGTAGTTAGGGAGGGAGACAGCGTTAAGTGGCATTTATAATAAAAGTTGCTCCTGTCTCTACTAAACATATAAAAATTAGCTGGGCATGGTGGCCTGCACCTGTAGACCCAGCTCTTCAGGTGGCTGAGGCAGGAGAATCGCTCGAACCCAGGAGGTGGAGGTTACCGTGAGCTGAGATCACACCACTGCACTCCAGCCTGGTGACAGAGCGAGACTCCATCTCAAAAAATAAAAAAAGAAAGAAAAAGAAAAAGAAACGAAGTCAGCCTGGCACAGTGGCTCATGTCTGTAATCCCAGAGCTTTGGGAAGCTGAGGCAGGAGAATCACTTGAGCCCAGGAGTTCAAGATCAGCCTAGGCAACATAGTGAGATCCCATCTCTACAAAAACAAACAAAAAACTTGCTAACAATGTCTATATGAAATTAAATTGTCATGTCCTAGAATATAAACATAATTAAGGTAGGGAGGGGTATGGTTGATATTAAGTTCCTAAAACAGCAGAGTTTTCTGTATTGTCTCAATATTTAAAAAGCATACTCAATGGTCAAGATTAGGCAGCTATTTGTGATAATAAATATAGCATAAGGCTGAATTTTTTCTGCATTTAAAGCTTTCAAACATTTAAAATGTATACTTCAGATAATATATAAATGTCAATCTTAACCTTTCTTTTTTCTGCGACAGAGCTTCACTCTTGTTGCCCAGGCTAGAGCCCTCCTGGCTTCCAGGAATTCTCCTGCTTCAGCCTCCCAAGTAGCTGGGATTACAGGCATATGCCACCATGCCCAGCTAATTTTGTATTTTTACTACAGACGGGGTTTCACCATGTTCCCCAGGTTGGTCTCGAACTCCTGACCAGCAGGTGATACACCTGCCTCAGCCTCCCAAAGTGCTGGGATTATAGGCATGAGCCACTGCACCTGGCAATCTTAACCTTTCTTAATCTGCTTTTTGTGAACAGAAAGGCCTTTTCTGACTTAGCCTTGGAAACCTTGGAAGTCACATGACATCACTTCCATGCATTTTCTTGATTCAAGTCATCACAAGCCCACCCGGATGCAAGGAGAAACAGACCTCACCTCTCAATGGGAAGAGTGTCAACTAGTTTTGGTGCCATGTTTTGCAGCTGCCACAGTGGTTTTATCAGCCTTTGCATTCTCTACCATCTTTGCAGATAGTTTACTCTCCCATAAGCCTGAGAACACACAGGCTGCTTTGGAAAGCACATCATGAATTATTCTCTCAAGAGGAAGGTATAGTACGAGCACTAACTTGAAGGCACTCACAAAGGAATTTTCAAAGACACGTAGTGGGTATGAGTGCTTAAACAAGGGTCTCTGCCTAGGCACTTTTCAGACTGACTGAGTCATTACTTAAATTTGCAAGAGAATGCAAACAAGCACTGTTCTGGAAAGATAACTGTACCAAGAGCTCATTCTCCCAGTGTTAGAATGAAACGAATGTGGATTTCAATCCTGACCCAATCACTTCCAAGCTAGACCTTAAAATATATTACTTCACCTCTCTAAAATCTGTTTTCTCTTGCAAAACAATAACAAATAATAGCACCTATCTCATATTGCTGTAAGGATATAATGTGTAAATACCTATATAAGATGAAGAGTAGGGCCACGGTGGCACTCAATAAATATGTGTTGTTTTTGTATCATTACTACTATTTAAAGAGTCTTCGGCCAGGCACTTTGGCTCATGCCTGTAATCCCAGCACTTTGGGAGGCCTAGGTGGGCAGATCACCAGGTCAAGAGATGGAGACCATCCTGGTGAAACATGGTGAAACCCCATCTCTACTAAAAACGCAAAAGTTAGCTGGACATGGTGGTGCGCACCTGCAGTCCCAGCTACTCAGGAGGCTGAGGCGGGAGAATCGCTTGAACCCGGGAGGCAGAGGTTGCAGTGAGCTGAGATCACACCACTGTACTCCACCCTGGTGACAGAGTGAGACTTCGTCTCAAAAAACAAAAAGAGTCTTAGACCACTCTCTAGCACATAGTAAGCACTGAGTTAACGTTAGCTACTAATGTAATTTGGACCCAATACCTTCACTTTCTTTGGTTTCTATCGGCCTCTCTACCTCCCTATTGCAACCAAACATTGAAAGGGTTGCTGATGAATTTTACAATTTGACAGGTCAGAACTTCTCATTCCTTCCTTCTCTATACTCTTAAAAAGGTGAAAAACAACAACAGAAATGCCACTAGATGGGTAACTTTTAGAAAAATCAGGTTTTGTAAGTAGCTTGAGTAGCCACATAATCAATATGTGCTTTTATCATATGTGACAAATGCGATAATGTGATTAACATGGGAAACAAATTCGCCTTGATTATTGCAACTTCAAAACGTTCCTGTCCTATGGGAGAAGGGAAAATGTGGAGTCTTTTCACACGGTTCCACCATGCAGGGGCTGGCTCTTTCTCTAGTAGCTGGGATTGTGCCACTGCACTCCAGCCAGGGCGACAGAGCAAGACTGTCTCAAAAAAAA
>NW_016107319.1:5480670-5484285 GCF_001604975.1 Cebus imitator
CAAAAAAAAAAAAAAAAAAAAAAATCTAGGCCAGGCAGGATGGCTCACGTCTATAATCCCAGCACTTTGGGAGGCCGAGGTAGATAAATAATCTGAGGTCAGGAGTTTGAGACCAGCCTGACCAACATGGCAAAAACCTATCTCTACTAAAACTACAAAAATTGTCCGGGCGTGGTAGCACAGGCTTGTAATCTGAGCTACTTGGGAGGCTGAGGCAGGAGAATTGCTTGATCCTGGGAGGCAGAGGTTGCAGTGAGCCAAGATTGTACCAGTGCACTCCAGTCTGGGCAACAGAGCAAGACTCCATCTAAAAAATATATATATTTAAAAAAGAGCCAGACTCTAAGTTTTGTGAGGGCCAGGACACTGTCTTGGTCACCATTGCATTTTTGATTCCAGCTTCAATATTTCCCACTTGGCAAGTGCTTCAGAAATACTTGTTGAATGAGTAGCACACATTCACATTACAATAAATGGCTGGGAAAAAAAAATCTCTTCATATTTTAGCCCAAGTGCTTTGGCTTTGAGGCCTACAGACAGTCTCATTTTAATTTATATAATAATCCCGTTTTGCCATCATGAAAATGTTTCTCTTTGAAGGTGACCTTACTTTTTCAGTTCACTGCTGAAGATATTCAGAATAAAGTAGAACACACTCTAGAAGGAAAAAAAGAGACAAGCTTCAAAACTGAAAGCAGAACCCACACAAACAAGTGAACAAACTGCCTTGTAGCATCTCTGCAACTGACACACAAGAACCAAAATGAAACTGGCTTTGCTCAGCAAAGCCCAAATCAGAATCATAAAAACTCCTCAAAATACTACAAATAGCACCTATGTGACAATGAACATGTTTTAACGCCTCAACACTCCGTGGACAAATGCCTTCAGATGAGCCATTCCAGAAGGCAGGACCCCTGCCTAAGGCAGCTTCATATTGAGCTTGTTATCGTTATTCGGACGTGGTTGAGCCTGGCACACACACAAATGACTTTTCCCCTCTCCCTCTGGTTTAGATGGTAATCCATTCAACATCATTAGGGAATAGAAATGCCCCCTTCCCTCTCCAGAGGGGGAACCTCCTCCGTGCTAATAACCACACAGCTAGGTCTGGCCCTGCAGCCACCTTGCAATGCGGCCCTGAGGTCTTCGTGGGCACTGCCAATCCTCCCACAGCAGGTAATAATGTGCCACCTAAAGAGGAAGGCAGTATTTTTCTGCCCTAAACAACTCCAGCATCCAGGATCACTCACCTAGGTCTCATCTTCTGAAGCCTCCTTTGTTTATCGGACGCATATTGTGCACCTTGTCATTGTTGGAAGGACAGAAACAACTGGCATTCCTCACAAGCTGTCTGTCCAAAGGAGCTGCTGCAGAGGACCCAGGACTCACGTGTGCGCAGACTCCACACACTCTTTCTCTCCCTGTCTCCCCCTCAGGAACGCTGCATGGCTGCCCAGAACTTGTCCCATCCAGTTGACTCCACCATCCTTTTCCTTCTCTAGAAAGGATGTGTATCTCCAGGAGACACATTCCTGCAGCTCCGTGAAACCATGCAGGCACAGACACTTGCCTAGCTTTTTAATTTTACAGATTTTACACTGAGGTGACACCCCTGTCCCCAGTCCTGCTATCATGGCTATTCCCATGACCACTGTTAGTTTTAAATGTTAAAAACAGAGAGCTCAGCTGGGCATGGTTGCTTACGTCTATAATTCCAGCACTTTGGGAGGCCGAAGAGGGCAGATCACCTGAGGTCAGGTGTTCGAGACCAGCCTGACCAACATGGAGAAACCCCGTCTCTATTAAAATACAGAATTAGCCAGGCGTGGCGGCACATGCCTGTAATCCCAGCTACTCAGGAGGCCGAGGCAGGAGAATCATCGAACCCGGGAGGCAGAGGTTGCAGTGAGCTGAGATTGTGCCATTGCATTCTAGCTTAGGCAACAACAGCAAAACTCTGTCTCAAAAAAAAACAAACAAACAAGGAGACATCTACTCAAGACATCTACTTTTTTAATGTCAAGAAATCCAAAGTGACATATGATAATAAACATAAACACACACATAATGGACCAGGACTTAAAAGCAAATCCCTTCATTTCTTAGATCCACAGCGTGCTAGTCATCACAGTTAAAAAAAAAAAAAAAATCCACAGTGAAACAAATAAGCGGACATTCTCTTTCAGATCCAGTACACAGAAAATCTTTACATTTATAATTTTACAGGCATCGGGATTAGAGAGAGAGAGAGAAAGTGTGTGTATCTGCTTTCTGTTCTCAGTGACCAGCTGGACAGATGGTCAAGAATATCATTAATTAAGAAAGCTCTCATTCATGATCAGAAAGTCCCTTAGGAGGCTGGTGTGGGGTGCAAGAATGTCTTAGAATGTAATCTTTGAGGAATGTTCATGTCTGAGATATGAGCCCATTTGGTGGATGTGGGGGAGGAAGGGGGAGAACAGACAGCCTGTTGTGATCCAAAAAGCAACCACAAGTACCTCAACATTGGTTTGACACCCAGACACTTCCGGCTTTCATTCCACCCACTCCCTCGACAGTATTAAAAGTGAAGAAGGCCACTGACAGGTCTCAGTAGCTGCCATAATCCTTCCTTCTCTAGACGTAAGTGCAGTCAGCCCTCCATACTCATGGGTTCTGCATCTGTGGATTCAGCCAACAGATATTCCAAATATTTTCCAAATATTTGAAGGAAAAATTGTGACTATACTGAACATGTACAGACTTTTTTCTTGTCATTATTCTCTCAATAATACGGTGTAACAACCATTCACACAGCACTTACATTGTGTTAGGTATTATAAATAATCGAGGGATAATTTAAAGTATACAGAAGGGGCCAGGCATGGTGGCTCACACCTGTAATCCCAACACTTTAGGAAGCTGAGGCAGGCGGATCACCTGAGGTCAGAAGTTTGAGACCAGCCTGAGCAACATGGAGAAACCCCATCTCTACTAAAAATACAAAATTAACCAGGCATGGTGGTGCATGCCTGTAATCCCATCTACTCAGGAGGCTAAGGCAGGAGAATCACTCGAACCCAGGAGGCGGAGGTTGTGGTGAGCTGAGATCGTGCCAATGCACTCCAACCTGGGCAACGAGAGCATAGCTCCATCTCAAAAAAAAGTATACAGGAGGACATGCATAAGTTATATGCAAATACAACACCATTGTAGATCAGGGACTTGAGCATCCTTGGGTTTGGGTGTCTGTGGGGGATCCTGCAGCCATCCCCCATGGACACCAAGGAACAGCTATACCTCACAAGTAGAAGAATATAAAGAGAGGTGGAAGAGGATATGTTGGATGCTTTGTCACTTCTTCTGGGCTAACACGGAAGATGTAAAAAGAAATGGGGTCCTATGTGTTCAACCCAATATAAGCATTTCCCGGGTGAAATTTCCCTAAATTTAAGTCACCCCTCAACCTAACCAACAGAAAGTGTGTGTATCTGGGGAGAGAGGAGGGAGTCTGGTGATAAGCACTACTGAATCTATGGGAGGACTACAGATCAACAAATCTGAAACCATCTGGCTTTCTGTACCAATTTACATCCATTTTTTCTTTCTTTCTTTTCTTTCTTTTTTTTTTTT
>NW_016107319.1:5484310-5508739 GCF_001604975.1 Cebus imitator
AGATGCCCTCTCTCTCTGTTGCCCAGGCTGGAATGCAGTGGCATGATCTTGGTTCACTGCAACCTCCACCTACTGGGTTCAAGCAATTCTCATGCCTCAACCTCCTGAATAGCTGGGATTACAGGCACCTGCTACCACCACACCTTTCTAATTTTTGTATTTTTAGTAGAGACAGGGTTTCACCATGTCAGCCAGGCTGGTCTCAAACTCCTGACTTCAAGGGATCCACCCATCTCGGCTTCTCAAAGTGCTGAGATTACAGGCATGAACCACCATGCCCAGTCCTTCACTCTTTCAACATTTCTATGGACTTCCATCAGAGAGACTCTGGTACTACAGATGAGTTAGTTCCCTGTTGTTTTGATCTTCCTCCCCACCCTGCAGTGAGCACCTACTTCCTAGCTGTGAGGTATCGTGTCAGGCACCCACAGGATACAAGAGACATGAGATATGGGGATCTCCCGGCTGCCGTTTTGAGGACAGGGGGTGTATGTGAGTCAAGCATCATTCACAGCTTCTAAAGCTAGAAAAAGGAGTCTTCAAAATAATCCACATGTTGCTTTTTGCCAGATGCTCACTTTAGTTCCTTGTTTGGAGAGAGTTCTGAAAAGGAAATTAATGAGAAATTGGGGTCACCAAAATCAAACAGGAGGCTTGGTTTGGAGCAGGGAGCAAAGTAATCAGAGAGAGGACATGTGTACTATGAGGGAGAGGGACATTATTCATCCCCAGCTATTCCCCAGCTTCTGCCTTCCTTGTACCTACCGGCAATCCCTGGTCCTCTGAAAACATCTAAGGCAGAAGTCTCAGCTGCCACCAGAAATGACCTCGGAAGGGTGAGTTAACAACAACAACAACAACAGTGATACAGGTTGAACATCTCTAATTCAAAAATCTAAAATCTGAAATGCTCCAAAATCTGAAACTTTGTGAGCACTGACATGATGCCCCAAGTGGAAAATGCCACACCTGACTTCATGACAGGTCACAGTCAAAATGCAGGCACGCAACGTGCAAACTATCCTGCATTTCCCAGCTCTTCTGGTGATGCTACCGTGCTGCTTAGTTACCCTGAGCACATTAGTTTTCCACTGTATTAATGGTATGTCATATTTTACTGTTAAGTACTTATGTGTTTTTAAGTGTAAGAAAATGATTGCTTAGGCCGGTCATGGCGGCTCATGCCTGTAATCCCAATACTTTGGGAGACCAAGGTAGGGCAGATCACCTGAGGTCAGAAGCTCGAGACCAGTCTGACCAACGTGGAGAAATACTGTCTCTACTAAAAATACAAAAATTAGCTGGGTGTGGTGGGCTACTCAGGAGGCTGAGGCAGGAGAATCGCTTGAACCAGGGAGGCAGAGGTTGTAGTGAGCTAAGATTGCGCCACTGCACTCCAGCCTGGGCACCAAGAGTGAAACTCCATCTCAAAAAAAAAAAAAGAACATGATTGCTTATGGGGGCATATAAATTCAGAGTCAGGAATGACAGTGATGGCAAACAACCACAGATGGCCCATGTGGGTGGCTGAGATAGTGACTCCTTTGCTTTCTGATAGTTCAATGTACACAAACTTTGTGTCATGCACAAAGTTATTAAGAATATTGTATAAAATTATCAGACTATGTGTATAAGGTGCATATGAGGCATAAATGAATTTTGTGTTTAGAATTGGGTCCCATCCCCAAGACATCTCATTATATGTATGCAAATATTCCCAAATCCAGAAACATCCAAAATCTAAAGCATTTCTGGTCCCAAGCATTTTGGATCAGAGATACTCAACCTATAGTTCAGTATCAGCCTCCCAAAGTCCTGGTATTAAAGGGATGAGCCACCACACCTGGCCCATTATGTATATTTTATATATATAAAAGCTATCATTTATTCTTTCTAGGAATATTCCCTCTCTATCCCCCAACGAAGGTCTGTGAAGATCACATCAGATATTTCGGTGACTAAGGATGCTGCCTTAGATATTTTCTGCAGTATATTTTTAAGTCAACATTTTAATTTTGTACCTTCCAAGTGAAAACACATTGTTTTTGTAAAATGAAGAACAATAAAGCTCAGGCAAACTTCCTGGCTGGTGGAGATCTCAGGATAAGGTGTGAGTACAAAAATAAGACAAATGAGACTGTTGTGGTTGAAATGAAAAAACTCTCCTCCATCTTGTGTTGACTCTGCAGTTTTCTCCGGTCTCTTCAAGGTCATGGGCTCCAGGCTGCTTCGCCTATGCCTACTTCTCTTGCTGCCATTTGGTTTGCCTGACTTTGTTGAGGCTTCCAGAAAGTGTCTTTTCTTAGCTGCTTATTCTGAGCTAGAATTTTGCCTCTTTAACCCCTGGGCCTTTGTGTGGTCCCCACCGTTCCCTGAAACCTGTCCGCATCTTTCCTGTCCCTTCTAAGCATCAATTCAGTTTGTTCTTCCCAAAGACGGGCTGCCACAAGTTGCCATTTTCTGGCTGCTGCATGGCTCCAGACAGCTTGAGGTCAGACACAGGGAAGGAATCTTACTTCTTTTTTTTTTGTTTTGAGATGGAGTCTCACTCTGTCGCCCAGGCTGGAGTGCAGCGGTGCAATCTCGGCTCGCTGAAACCTCTGCTTCCAGGGGTCAAGCAATTCTCCCTGCCTCAGCCTCCCAAGTAGCTGGGATTACAGGTGCCTGCCATCACACATGGCTGATTTTTTGTATTTTTTGGGGGGTTTTGTCATGTTGGCCAGGCTGGTCTTGAACTCCTGACTTCAGGTGATCCACCCACCTCAGGGTCCCAAAGTGGGACATGAGCCACCAGACCCGGCAGGCATGAGCCACCAGACCCGGCAGGAATCCTATCTCTAATAACATTTTCAAGTATTTTAGCTTGAAACACCATGGAGAATCATTCTTGATCTCTCCATGTCTAAGCAGGAATATTATCAATGTAATTTTACAAAATCAATGTTTCTGATTCATACAAAACTTCCCCATCAGTACTGCCATGAAAGGAAGCAGAATGCTGTTCCCTCCTCACCCAACAAAATCTTGCAGCCCTGCATCAAAGGCAGCCCTGAAGCATCACTCCACTGGAAAGGCCAGTGCTTTCTTCCACCATATTGTCCCCTTCTCAATGCAATACTGAATTTTTGGAGACAAACAGATTTGAATTCAAATTCCAACTATCATAAATCTATGTGACCACTAAACCACTCCAAGCCTCAGTTCACATATCTTCAAATGGGGCTGATGATAGTAACTATCTTACAGTTACAAAGGGGTTTAAGAGGCATAATGTATATTAAATCTTTGCACAGAGAACATAGAAGTAGGCTAGTATTATTTATCAAGGTAGCCACTATTCCTTTCTGAGCAAAGCAGGGCTAAAAATAAAGACAGGTTTTTCTGTTCCCAAACGCTTCTAGAAATGAATCAGTTTCAACAGTCTTTCCTAGAAGCTAAGTCCCTCCCTTCTTCACTCCCTCTCCTTGTAAGAGGGCCTGAAAACAACAAGGATAAAAAGTATAGACAAAGGACAAGAAGGCACTGTAGCTCTAGCACCAAGGAAAAAGCATCAAATGTTTTGGTTTTAAGAAAAAAAACACCCTCTCCCACACTAATAATTTCCATCTTTATCAAGCTACTAAACAGGAGCCCTACGACCCTTGCTTTACTTTAGAAATGGGAGAACCTTAGAGAAAAATAGGACACTTTTAATCATTACTATTTGAATTACATTTTATGCCTCCCACACAGAGCTTTGAGGAAAGCTACAAGAGCCACGGCTGTTGATGTGACACCAGCGATGTAGTGGTAATCAGAGAAGGCCGTTCAGAGCTTCTCAGCTTTCAGGCTCTCACTCACCACAGGATGGGGGAAGGTGGGGCTGGAGGAGGGAGCCTGGGCAAAAGACCCAGAACTCCCTGAAGCCTTGATGAGCAATTTGCGCCTTCAGAAGAACAGTGCAATGACGGAAAGCTAAAGATTCCTGGAAAAGAGGGACTGAGCAAGAACCGACAAGGAAGGCATAAAAATGAAAAGAAAGCTAGAGAGTCAAAGAAATTAAGCTTTGTCTCCAGCTCCCATTGCCAGGATGAAAGGAACTTCTCCATGCTAGGCTCCAAGAAAAGGGAAGCTCCCAGCTCAGCACAAACTCCCAGGGCCCACCTTGAGGGCTGGGCAGGAAAGGAAACAGAGGGGTGATCTTCAACCACCAGGTCCTAGACACCATTGTCACAGGAGAAAAAAGAGGCAGGAGAGGGCAAGAGCGAGAGAGAGAGAGAAGGTCTGGGTGTATTAAATTGTAATTATGTCTACAGTGGTATAGGAAAAAACCCACAGGTCTCTGCTGACCCAGATATGGGAAGTCCACCTTCTGAATCCCTAGAGTTGATAAGAAGGAAGGCAAAACCAGGAATCAAGAGCTCAGTGCCTTCTTTTTTATGGTACCCACCACTGGTAAGGAGACCTCTGTCTCAGTTTCCAGAAGGGAAGGTAACCTCTTCAACCACAACAGTCAGCTATATTTTTTAAAAAGGAAGAAATTGGAGGAAATTAGATTTGTGAATGAACATCCTTCTGAAAGGAGGGAACATATGAAGCAAATCATAGTTCTATTAATTAATTATTTTTTGAGACAGAGTCTCACTCCGTCGCCCAGGCTGGAGTGCAGTGGCATGATCTTGGCTCACTGCCACATCCACCTCCCAGGTTCAAGTGATTCTCCTGTCTCACCCTCGAGAGTAGCTGGGATTACAGGCACCAGCCACCACACGCAGCTAATTTTTGTATTTTTTAGTAGAGATGGAGTTTCATCACATTGGCCAGTTTGATCTCAAACTCCTGACTGTAAGTGATCTGCCTGCCTCGGCCTTCCAAAGTGCTGGGATTACAGGCATGAGCTACTGCACCTGGACATAGTTCTACATATTTATATTTTTCCTCCTGCATTGGGAAACTAAAGAGTAAACAACCCCCATCCCCCAAAGAAAAAACGTTTAGTCAAGGTTTAGCCATATATGAGAAAGTAGTTAATATTTCCCAAATGACCCCAGACCAGACTGAATTCTGCATTACTACTTTCATGACTTTCTTCTTCTTTAGTGCCGTTTATAGGCATTTAAAGCCAAACAGAGGAAATCAGCAATATATTCATTTTTTTAATTGTTATGTAAATGTCTCAGACTGACCTGTAAAATGTATGGACTCAAAGGAAGTATAATTCACTCTAAGATACATGTTTACAAAATGCAAGACAGGTGTTTGGATTTATTTCAAATGTATTAAAAAAAAGATACGATGCTCCCAGCCAAAGAATACCAGAGTGTATGGTAGTTAATTTGGGAAGAAGAAGTGCATGTAATCACTTACATTTTTGAAGTGAAGGTTAATCTGCAGGAAACGGGAAGTTAAGATGTGTAATTAACCCAAAGGTACACAATAGAAAGAATGGGAAGCAAAGACTAAAGAGGGAGCTTGAACGAGCTAGCACAGAAATGCCTGCAGAAAAGGCAAACAGCTGAAATGTCTCTCCAGGTTTTTTCACTCATTTAACCATCACAGACAGGAGCTCTACTCATGGATCCGAATGTGCCCTGAGACGGTGTTACTCAAAGCATGGTGTCTGGACTTGGTGCTCATCCTTAATCAGCAATGTCCCCGCCCACAGGATAAGCACAGAAATCTAAAACTGCATGGTCAGAGGCCAACTCTAATAATACATTTTTATTGTATTTTCTAAATGTAACAGTGAGAAATGGATTGGAAATAGAAGGAGAAGAAGCTAGCCTTTCACTGTAGGCAGTGTACGGAGCACCTCTAAAAATCCTACACTCTAAAATTGCAGTTGGTAAGCACTCAACATGGAGTTAAGAAAATATATGAAAACTGGCCGGTCGCGGTGGCTCACACCTATAATCCCAGCACTTTGGGAGGCCAAGGCAGACGGATCAAGAGGCCAGGAGATGGAGACCATCCCGGCCAACATAATGAAACCCCATCTCTACTAAAAAAAAGTACAAAAATTAGCTGGACATGGTGGCACGTGCCTGTAATCCCAGCTACTTGGGAGGCTGAAGCAGGAGAATCACTTGAGCCCGGGAGTTGGAGGCTGCAGTGAGCCAAGATCGCACCACTGCACTCCAGCCTGGTAANAAAAAAAAAAAAAAAAAAAAAAAAAAAAAAAAAAAAAAAAAAAAAAAAAAAAAAAAAAAAAAAAAAGAATATATATAAGAACTTTCCGTTGTTCAGTTTCCACTCCAATTTATGTTTTCCCAGTGCAGAAGCCTGCCTGGTTAGTATAGAAACTGATGAAAAAAAGCCAGCAATGATGGCTATTTTTGCTTGAAACACTGATTCCACTAAAAGCAACACATGGCTTTATCCTGTTGTGCTATTCCACATAAGGAAAAATGCCATTCAATCTTTCTGTTTGTATATAAAAAGAAATTTTGAATTGAGCAGCCTTCTATGGAGAAAAAAGGAATTCAAAGTTTTAATTATTAAATATAGCCAAATATTTACACATCATTAAATACAAAAATATACGAGCTGTTAGATGGGTTCCTCCTCCTATCCCCCATGCCTTACTATAAAGGAATATGTTACAATGCATAGACCATATTGCATTCTCTAACGTCTACTTTACTTTCTGTTTGAATATCTGTGGTTATAGCAACATCAGTTTTTATCTGCTAAAAATATTTTAGACTTCCTCTGCCTAGATCTTCCCCCTAGAATTCTGTTTATAAAATGGTATGGGTATAAAAAAGAAAATAATATGTCTTTGTCAGGAGATTAAACACATCAAAAAAAAAAAAAACCCAAATACACATACACATTTGTACATGAACACAAATATAAACATACATCTACAACCTACCCACGAGGTCCCACCAGCACAATCCTCATGAACTCACGATCTTATCACTGAGTAGAAAAACGGTGTATCCAAGGACAGTAAGACAACAGTCTCATATTTACCAATATCGTGTTTACTGAAATCTTTTTAGGTACTGCCTTGGTTATATTAAGCAAATTGTTTTCAAGTTCAATACATAATGCGAAATTCACAAAATATGCAGGCATTGGTTGGTGGAAGAAGAGGGAGCACTGGGATTGGCTGAGCTGAGGGAGAAAGAGATGAGGTAGGAATAAGTCAATAGCGACTTAACTTGAGAAATTCTGCGAGTAAACATTGAAGTCTTACTGGCATGATTTTATCTGGTGGCTTTAACATGTAGCTGCTGCTACAAATGCTGAGGTCATCTAAGGGGGAGGGTAGGAAACAGACCTCACACTGCACACCACCAGAGGATGTGAACCGTCTAGGCTGCCCCTAGATCTCCATAAACAAGGCCTCTTCCCATCAAAGGCCACTGTGGAATGTAGCTGGAGTTGTTTATGCTTCTCCCTTTTTCTATTAGGTTTACTTTCCTGATGTTAAACCCTGTCAACTTTACTGCCCAGAAACCTGTCTTCAGAATAGGACCTTCTGCTTTGAAGACTCCTTTTAAGAAATGTCAAGGGGCAGTAAACATAAAATAGGATCCATAGCACCACCAACGACACAAAAACAGGGCCAGAGCTAATCAGTCCCCTCCATAAAACACACGCTCAGTCTTTTTCTCCCTCTCACACACAGTAGCAGACCAATAAGATCTGCGGAGTGAATGTAAGCAACAGAGTGGGGAGCAGCTGAAAAGAAAGAATTCCTGCTGCGTTCTCCCCTTGTGCCTCTTTCACAGTCAAAGGGTTCAAGGGAAGAATGTTTTATTGCACACTGCTGTTCACCACTAGCAGTGCAAGTTTATTCTGCCCAGGGGCTCAAGTGGGACGAATCTGGTCATCTCCATATGTTCTCACAGTGAAATTATTCTCTTTTTCTTTCTTTCATTTTTCAGGCCTGGTCTAATTTAAAACAAGCCACACAGAGACACACAGACACACAGACACACTAGCCAAAGCTGCGACTACCTCTGAGAGGAAGGTGGGCCTGCAGTACTGGGACCACCTCCACATCTGAAGATGCTTTTTGCCTGTATTTGCTTCCCAGCGTCCCTCCGCCCTGCCTGGTTGCCTGTTGGGCCTAACATGGAGCTCTGCCCACAGCCATGTCGTTACTATGGCCACGAGCCCATACAAAAGCACGGCCTTCGCGGTCCCCAGCATACAACTCCTGACTTCACAGGCAAGTCTCTACTGCTGTCAGGAGGTAAAGGTTCAGATGGGGCGGGCACAAAATCCTGCTCGTCCCAAGGCATCAATGCACCCCACCAGGCTTTCCCCAGAAGGCAACTCAACCACTCTGGGAATGTTTTTTAAAGAAACTGTATTAGGAGCTTGCCAAAACAGCTCCAAGTGCATCCTGAAATTGGAGACCAGTGTGAAACTCCTGGGTCCCAACGGGGCTGAGCTCCTACCGATAGCCCTAAAGTGAAAAAGAACCAGGGGAGGTTCTATTTACAAGTGAACTGGACCCCTGAGGCTTCACCCAGGAGGCAATCCCTCAAAACAGGCAAAGTTAATCAGCAACTCTGCCTGCTCAGGGTGTGCTATTATTACTTTTGAAAAAAAAATCATTTAGTCATGGCTCATGCCTGTAATCCCAGCACTTTGGGAGGCTGAGATGGGTGGATCATGAGGTCAGGAGTTCAAGACCAGCCTGGCCAACATAGTGAAACCCTGTCTCTACTAAAAAACACAAAAAGTTAGCCAGGCATGGTGGCAGGTGCCTGTAATCCCAGCTACTCAGAAGGCTGAGGCAAGAGAATCACTTGAACCGGGGAGGTGGAGGTTGCAGTGAGCTGAGATCACACCATTGTGCTCCAACCTGGGCAACAGTGTGAGACTCCATCTCAAAAAATCATCTGATTATACAAGCATGCATATAATGCTTAACAGTTTACTCTGTATTCTTTCTATGAATAGTTTCATGTTCACAACAAATCTAAGAGGGAAAAGGACAGAAATTATTATCCCCATTTTATGGAAAGGAATCTAAGGCTCAGAACCCAGCTAGTAAATAAAGAACTGCAAATAAAGTACAGATCTTGTCTGTCTCTTTCCACTACCTCACAGCTCACCTCCCGAAAGAAGCTTTATCTTTGTAGCATCTGTAAAGCATTGCCCCCGTCTTTCCCCACATTGCCCACTCCTCTTAGGTGCAGGAAGAAAATGCCCACTACTTTCATACATATAAATAATTGCATGGTTGCTGCTCAGCAAATGGTTTCTGAATAAATGAGCACTTCCATGCATGCCATTCCAATGCACGGTCACCCTTCTTGCCCTGGGCCAGATTTAGGGAGGTCAGGAGCGTCTAATATAGAATCTTAAGTAGTCAGAAAAACAGGACGGAATACAGATGAATATGTTCCTTGCTTGCACATAAATGCCATTTGGGCTTCTCAGACCTGATGCTTGAGCCTTTCCTGAACCCTGTGCTTTTCCTAACATGCACCTCTGCCTGTCAAAGTTATGCCATCATGCTACCATCCACTTTTCTGGAAACTCAGTTATTCTTTACGTTAACCTCTCAGTTTAGCCAGAAAGTTCCCCTAAGTGTCCCCTGTTTTAACTAGGCCAAATGATGTTTTGCCAACTGTAGGGTCTGGGATTTTTATTTTGGTTTAGATCCACTTGCCATTCTCTACCTCTCTCCCCAGCTGTTTACAGGCATTTGGCCCACTCCACTCCTCCTCCAGGCCTTAAGTTCTCCCCAGCATGCTGACTTCTGTAGACTACAAAAAAGCCCAATGGCAAAAGAAACCCTAGATTGAAAGACACACACACACACACACACACACACACACACCTGCTGATAATAAGACTCACCTTCCTGTCAGCAGACAATGGCCAACCCCACCTCCCCAGTTCTGGTTATTTCTAGAAATGTGACATCTATAATATGTCACCAACGCACAGCATTCAGTAAGTATTTATTGAATGAATGCATGAATGAATGATTACTATTATCTGATAATACACACTTGAGGGAAAATTTATCAAATGCTTACTGAAAATCTAAATTATTAGATAAGCAATGGGCCAATGACTACTCAAGATTTACCCTTTAGTGGCAGATAGAACTTTACAGCCAGGCCTACTTGCCTTGTTGCAATCACTTAAATATTTTATTTGTTTACAAAACTCTTCTCAACTATTTTGGATGGTCTGCTGCCACGTGAGAAATCTAATGTGCATGTATACACAGCGAATGAAAGTGTGTAACCTGGCACACTACCACCCTAAAGATCAGGCTCCTCAAAGACAACAGTAATGCTGTGTATTTCTTTATACGTTTTCACTACTAGATCAGCCATCTGAAGGTTGATTTCTTCCTAAGTTCTTCAGCTTCCTGTATCTGAGTATTTATGTCTCAGATTTCCCCATTACCTCCTCTCCCACCACTTGATTCCTAATATTCCACTTTTCACCTCGTTACTGTGAAGCATGACCTAACGCCAGCACTTATTTCCAGACCTCCTAAATGAAAAGACTCATAAACAAAACAAACAAAAAGGAAAAAATTCTAGCAACTATTTTTGGACCCCAGAAACAAAATTTATTTTTCCAAAGTAAGAGAATCCTTTAACCTACTTTGAAGACTAACAAATGGCATGAACACATTGTGTTCACGGGTTTATCAAACGATGGAAAAATACAAAAGTCTAATACTTAAAATGCTACCCTTTATTCCCCTACAGTGAATCACCCTAGTCCAATGTAACCTTAAAAACATGGGAAGCAGTGGGGGGAAGGATAGCTATACGGTTTACATTGGGTTATAAACCTTGTTGTGGCTGCTGTTGCTATTGTTTAGTGATAATTTGGAAATGCTCCCTTGAATGTCCCCTCTGACGCTGCTGGCATTGCAGTATCTGCCCCCAAACCACAGTGAAGCTGTTATGTTAGCAGGATGTGAACAGAATTCACAAAACCAAGGGCTTGTTTACATACCAGCCACAGTGTGGAGAAACAAAAAGGGTCTAAATGGCTGTTGTCTAACCTGTTTTTGTGTTTTCCTTGTGTATTTCTTCCCAAGCTCTTAACAAACGGGTAATGGGTAGTTAAACATTTGGGACCAGTTACTCTTCTTCTTGCTTTGCAGTCATAGAGCTGGTCCAAGTGGAGCAGCCAGTAACTTCAAAGGACACCCTAGTTTGGACCTGTTTCCCAGGGGACAGGGCCCAGGCCCCAGGGCACCCTCATAAAACCCAAGGAGGGAATTGCTCCATTCCCTGCCCCTGGTTACCTGAGCCACACCGTGCACAAGTACAGAAGCTAAAAGGTTCTCTACTTTGCCCCATTTGACTCAGGAAAAGGAAAACAGATGACAGATACCTATACTGTTTCCTCCCACTCGCTACGAACTCCACTCTCTGCTCCTTTGAGCAAACCACTTAGAAGGGTCAGAGCAGCTGTTTCCAGAGCTGCTTGGCCAAAACGGGCAAACACATGGCGTGAAACCAAGAATTCTGAAAATACTTCCGATTGCTTTTCTTTGTCACACAAGAGCATGCTTAACCCATGGGTACCTTTCAATGTTAATTCATAATACAGTTTTAAAATAATAAGACACCCAGGCCAGGCACAGTGGCTCACGCCAGTAATCCCAGCACTTTGGGAAGCTGAGGCGGGCAGATCACCTGCGGTTGGGAGTTCACGACCAGCCTGACCAACAGGGAGAAACCACGTCTCTAAAATACAAAATTAGCCAGGCCTGGTGGCGCATGCCTGTAGTCCCAGCTACTCAGGAGGCTGAGACAGGAGAATCTCTTGAACCTGGGTGGCAGAGGTTGCAGTGAGCCCAGATGGCGCCATTGCACTCCAGCCTGGGCAACAAGAGCAAAACTCCGTCTCAGAAAAAAAAAAAAAAAGATACCCTAAATCCTAAGTATTTGGTTTAGCTGCTGCCTTCATGAGTCACATCTTCTCAGAGACCGTAGCTCAAGTTGTGCTGAAAACCGTCGTTTTTCATTATTTTATATCTGTGGCCATTTGTCCTACAAATTGCTTCTTGGCCTCTATCATTTTTGCCAATGGAAAATTTCTGCTTTCCCCTTTAACTACTACTGGTCTAAATTTACTTTAGTGAAGAAAATTTTGGCTCCAAGTAAAACTCATGTAAACTTTCCATTTCACCGTGATGTTTTCCTTTCTTGGATTCAGCACAAGTCTTTTCTAATCTAAGAAACAGCTCTTAGAGGCCCTCCTCGAATGTTTGTTTTCCAATTTAAGAACATCTCTCTGTACATATACATAAAACATTAAAAGCTTCAGTGATGTGTCCAAAGTCGCTCTAAGGCGGGAATAGCTGATCTGACCCTCCACCATCTGCACATGGGCACTACCTCACAAATGTGGCTGAGTAAGACCCTGCCCCGGGGTGTCCACTGCAACTTTTCTTCCTTGAATTCCACTTTGCTGAGCACAGATGCTTGTACTCACACAGGTCATCTCCAGTGTCCATTTCTTTCATTTTCTTTTGTCCCACAATAGAGTTAAACAATATACTGTCTAGTCATCCAAATGCTTCAAGTGGTTTTACATGCTTTATTCCAGTAATCTTCTCAGTACCAATGTGAGAACAGAGAGGATGAAGAAATTTCAGGCTGGGCGCAGTGGCTCACACCTGTAATCCCAGCACTTTGGGAGGCCGAGGCGGGAGGATCACGAGGTCAGGAGTTCGAGACCAGCCTGGCCAATATGGTAAGACCTCGTTTCTACTAAAAATACAAAAATTAGCTGGTCCTGGTGGCATGTGCCTGTAATCTCAGCTACTCAGGACTGAGGCAGGAGAATCACTTGAACCCGGGAGACAGAGGTTGCAGCGAGCCGAGATCATACCACTGCACTCCAGCCTGAGCAACAGGGCGAGACTCTGTCTCAAAAACAACAAAAAAAAGAAGTTTCAATCATTCTTTAAGGGGAAAAAGGCATTTAAAATATCAAATATTTTGTGATTGGCTCAAGATCTTACAGGTATGGCAGAATCAGAACTAAAGTACCAGTGTTCAGACCCTCACAAATATGGTGAATTCATCTTCTTACTTTCTCTCATAATATAGAGTAAACATAAATGTAACCTGAACCACTTAGAGGTGAGGCGGGGAGAAAGAGGGAAGAGGGGAAGTGGACCATGAACATTAAACCATTTCACTAGAAATTTTCTTTCTTTCTAATCTGTCACAGGAGTAGAGAAAAAAAATTAAAAAAAGAAATTTTCTTTCTTTAAGCTATGCCCCTACTGCTCACTTAGAAAAAAGAATGAAAATAGGCTGGGCACGGTGGGTCATGCCTGTAACCCCAGCACTTTGTGAGGGTGAGGCAGATGAATCACCTAAGGTCAGGAGTTTGAGACCAGCCTGACCAACATGGTGAAACCCTGTCTCTACTAAAATTACAAAATTAGCCAGACATGGTGGCACATACCTGTAATCCCTGCTATTGGGGGGGCTGAGGCAAGAGACTCACTTGAACCTGGGAGGCAGAGGTTGCAGGGAGGCAGAGTTTGCAGTGAGCCAAGATTGTGCCACTGCACTCCAGCCTGGGCCACAGAGTAAGACTCTTGTCTCAAACAAAACAAAACACCCTCCTACCAATCCTTGCTTAGTACTGAAATTTTCTATTTTTGTGTGTGACTCTTTTACTAGTGATGTTCTCTAGTTGTAATCAGAGGGTCCATGCTATTGTGTACATTCTCTGAATGTATATGATTTTGAATACCCATCCCTGTCATAGCAGCCCATTCTAAGACAAATAAAATGTCTTATTAGGCAATATTTGCCTTGACATTCTGTTATTTGGGAATCTGTATTGTTTTGATTTCACTGGAAATAATGCTACCATGAGAAACTTTATTCTTTACAATGATTTGGAATTTCCTGTTGTGTCTAGACTACAAACAATAAAGTTTTACCTCTTTTTAATTATTGTGAGATTCTTCCCTGGATATATTGTGCCCATTTACAGAAACATCACCAAAGTGTAAGTGAAGATGTTTTTGCATATTTTGATCAATGCTGGGTTTAAAACTCATATTTATTTTTTTTAAGTCTCCTAGGCATATAACTTCACTTTAAAGTTGTCTTAATATATGTTCTTTCAGCTCCTAATAAGGGTATGTACTTTTCAGGGTGATAATTTATGGTCTGTATTTCATCCTGGGTAAACTGTCTCCTTCACTACTCACACTGCCTCTTTTTAAGCACTGAATCATGCCATAGGTGGAGGAAGGGGCCAAAAATAATGATTTAATCATAACTATACAACGAACTCTTTATGATGAAAAACACAATTCTCTACTTCAGAAAAATGAGATTATATTTAGCCTTCTGAAAATGAGTAATAATCAAGCGTAAATACCTGTTAACAGGTTCATACATAAGCACATGGAAACAAAATTGGCCAAGCTGAGACAGGAGGATTGTTTGAGACCAGGAGTTCGAGACCAGCCTGGGTGACAAAGCAAGACATCAACTCTAAAAAAAACTTAAAAATTAGCTGGGCATGGTGGTGCACACCTGTAGTCCCAGCTACATGGGGAGGGTCACTTGAGCCCAGGAGTTTGAGGTTACGGTGAGCTATGATCTTGCCACTGCACTCCAGCCTGGGCAAAAAAATGATGGGAGGAAAGAAGGGAGGGAGGGAAAGAAAGAAAAATAAGGAAAAAAGGAAGGGAGGTAGGGAAACTGACCCTGTCTAAGAGGGAGGGCCCTTTCTCTCCTCTCTCCCCTATCCCCTTCTTTCAGACAAACTCCAATTTTTCCATCATGGCAGGGCTGTCCAACCAGTCATCAAGGAGTAGTGTTATCTTTTGAATGGTTCTCCTTCTTACATCACCAGTTATTTCTCTGTCCAGGACACCTCTTCCTTTCCATTCCCATTGCTCCATGGTTTGGGCTTTCCTCACTTCTGCCCAGACATTTCCCAGCAAACTCCTGTTCCAGCTTCTAGTCTTTGTCCTATTCTATATGGTGCTAACAGAAGAATTTCACATAGTACAGCTCAGACCTTGACCCTGCAGCGTACAAAATTCTGAGGTTCTTTATGCACCAACAAACCATATCCCAACTGGCTCTCACCAAGAAACCGCATTGCCAGTAGCTCTTCAGTGGTACCTCCTTTGGTATTTAAAAGCTTCTTGAGGAACATGAGTGTGCCTTATCATAGTGCTTAGCAAGACTCTAAGAGTACTCAAAAGAACTAATTTACAGTTTTCTGTGCACCATTTCATAATATCCAGTCATCAGATGTAAGCTGACTAAAAACAGTGTCTTAATTGTATCTCCCACAGTTCAGTGCTTTCAGTGCGGAATTTCTACAAATCATCATTGAACAAATGAACTATGAAACCAATTGCTCTTTATTGAATCCACTGGTTGAGCGCTCCAGAATAAGTCACCTAGAAACATACTGGTATTTAAAACATCAATGACAAGGAAGATAGTAATACTCAAAATACTCCTACAAACTCGTTTTCGAAAAGAAATTATTGTAAACACAAAATAAATGACAGGCCTTCAGGTGAAGCTCTATTATCATATCATACCTATGACTGACACCAGCTAAGATATGGATGTGCCTCAGGAAAAAAATGTGTTACCAAGACACTAATCCATATACTTTCTAAAGAAATTGCACATCCTAAAAATCTAATCCTTCCAAAATTGCTATTATAAGTAAGGCAAGGCTTAGTTTGTTTGATCAGATTTTGACCAATAATAATAAAAAGAAGACTGGAACTCCCCCCCTTGACAATCAGTTACAGATTCTCCTTAATCCCAGCATGATGTAACAGACATTGTCTGAACTCATAGTTGGAATTCTAAGTTCATGTTCTTTCTTTCATTAGCTTCATGACCTTGGGCAAGTCACTTCATCCTAGGATGTCTCTGTTTCTTCACCTGGGAAATGAGAATGTTTGGCTCTGATCTTTCAGATTTCATCTAACTCCAGAATTCAATAATTTATGAGTATTTAAAATAAGCTTTTTACTGATATATGTGACAGCATGAATGAATCTCAAATGCACAATGTTAAGTGGAGAAGCCAGATTCAAAAAGCTACCTATTCTGTGATGATATTCACATGACATTCTGGAAAAAACAGAACTATAGTGATGGAGAACAGATCAGTGGTTACTGGGGATTGGATGTACAGGGGATTGTTTGACTACAAAGGGGTGGCATAAGAAATGTTCTTTGCTGGTGGGGTAACAGAACTGTTCTTGATTATGTATCTTGATTGTGGCAGTGATCTTGAACCCCTGGCCTCAAGCCATTCTCCTGCCTTGGCCTCCCAAAGTGCTGGGATTCCAGATATAAGCCACCACACCCTACTCTGTGTGACAGTGGTTACTCCAGGCATTTGCCAAAATTCACAGAAAGGAATACCAAAAAAGAGTAAATTTTACTGTATATGAATTAAAATGATTTAAGCTATTAGAAAATTTATTTCTCCAACTCCAATGCATCTTTGATGACATAATAGCTGGACAGCATCGCCAAGAAATTAACACCAACCTTCTGGATTTACTGTCACCGTTTTAAGACTGATGAACCAGGTTTGCACCCAAATAATTTGCTGTGTGTTTTTATGGTGGGTGTTGTTAATCTTTCAATGGACATTCTACAGAATGCTTCTGTGTAGCTCTGTTTTCCAGCGTAGTATATCTAACAATGAAACAGTGAAATGGACTCTTGCGGGAATGATTCTGGGTCTGCCCAGGACCTGTGTGGCCTTCATGGAATGTTAGAATGTTGTTCTCCTTGTGGTTCATGCTAAAGATACAAGGCTCACAACACGAATGACAGTTACAACACAGCAATAATAGCAACAGCTAGCATTTAATCAGCACTTAGTAAGTTCCAGGCGCTGTTCTAAGTGCTTACCTACAAAGTTCTACAGTGGCTCATTTAGTTCGCAGAACAATCCTGTACTGGGTTTTATTGTTACCTCAATTGACAGTTGAGATCAAACAATGTTCTCAAGGTCAACTGGCCAGTGGGTGGCTGAGTCAGAATGCAAACCTAGACAGTCTGACTCTTACCACGAGGCTAAAACCCTGCCTAGAAAAGCTTCATTTAAAGGAACAATTTATTCATCTTCTTGGAGTGTCCGTAGCTATTACCACATGCTTTCACAAATTCTTATCGAGGCTTTCTTCTGAAATTGGGCTGGCCAGGCACGGTGGCTCATGCCTGTAATCCCAGCCACGCAGGCAGATCACTTGAGGTTGAGAGTTCGAGACCAGCCTGGCAAACATGGGGAAACCCTATCTCTACTAAAAATTAGCCAGTCATGGTGGTAAGTGCCTGTAATTCCAGCTACTTGGAAGGCTGAGGCAGGAAAATCACTTGAACTCAAGAGGCGGAGGTCACAGTAAGCTGAGATTGCACCACTGCACTCCAGCCTGGGCAACAGAGTGAGACTCCATCTCAAAAACAAAAACAAAAAAATAAAAATAAAAAAATAAAAAAAAAGAAGAAGAAGAAAACGAAAGGAAAGGGAAAGGAAGAGGAAGAAAGAAATTGGACAGAGGGCTTCTTCTAACTAGGACAAGCCAGCATCTCCATCTCTGCCTGGTGATTTCATGAAGAAGTCTGCATAGCAAAAAACCCTGCACAGACTATTTTACACAATCAGGAACAACTGCTCTTTCCTATTCCATTCTCCTTGCTTGCAGCAAAGCTAGCTTTAGCTGACAGGCAAGGTTTTCTTCCTATGGCCTTCCAAGGAAGAAGGCAAGAGAGGGGCTGAGCTTCTCCTACCTGCCACCAGTTAGGGTCTACCTTTCCTTCAAATCGTTTTCAGTGTTTTGTGTAGGTTTAAGCCACTGGGTAGAAACCTGTCCCAAAGCAGACAAGCTCCTGTTCCTGAAATGACTAATACCTTGCACATGGCAAGAGGCTGGTTAGAACCCTTTCAACTAGAGGAGATGATTAGTTAAAAAACAACAACAACAACAACAAAAAAAAACAGGACCAAGGACCAAGCTGCTGAGGCTGATGGAAACCACACAAACAAAACGATGCACTCATTAGACAGTACCTGTAAGGTATTCAGACCCTGAAAACCTAGTTTGAATGCGGTAGAAAGGCAGATTACAGGAGAGAGAAAAGGCTCTCAACTAGTTCACAGATTTGTTTAGTCTACTTATCAAGTCCAAACTAATCATTTTAATGGCTGTTTATGCCCAGAACAGGGTTCAAATGGCCTTTCAAAGAAAGCAGGGCAGACCTAGCCTAGCGTACATTAAGACGGCAATCTTTACTCTCTCCAAGGACCCCAAGGATTCTCCTTACAAAGGATCCCCACTCTGAGCAAGTAAAACAATAGGCCAGAGTTCTATTTATTTCCTATCAATGTCTTCAAACCAGACTATAAGCTCCAAAAAGCAGTGGGGTGTCATCTCTGTTGTCCATTGCTCTATCTAGCTTATAAGTCATGTTTTAGATAAAAACGTAATATAATGTTATCAAAAGGTTAATGGACCGTCTGGAGGGAAAGATGGAAACTCAGACTGAGTTTAAGTCCTTGCTTTTCCCGGATGTAGACACGGAAACCTTGCGACCGAGTCAACAGGTGCCTTCCTCCTGCAAGGGAACTTTTAGAAAATCTTCTAGGTAAACCAACTATCATTCTACCAGAATCCAGGACACTGATTTCCAAAATTCTAATCCAAAAGGGGGAGTGGGGTTGGGGGAAGATAATCAACAAAGCAATCCTTCTACAGACCACCTACTCCTACTCCTCAAAGCAGCATCAGACAAGAAGCCGGGTGAGGCATGTTAACCGAGAAGCCCTCCTCCAATTAATGTGCTATTGCTCCTTTAAAACCGAGAACAAACGGCGCGGCCGCTCCTGATCCCGGAGGCTGCAGAGCAGTAATTGTCACTTAGCCACTTAACTCCCCGCCGCACTGCTCACTCACTCATCGCGGTTTATCTCTCAGCCAATTACTGCTGTCATTTGCGTTTCAATGTGTGCCATCAGGGGCCAGGCCCAGTCGACAGCAGAACAGAAAACACCAGGCGGAGAGACGAGAGGCTTCCAGAGGCGGGTGGAGCCCACACCTCATTCCCTGCTGCTCGGTGGGAGCTGCAAAGGTATTCTCCCAACGCAGAGACTCCCAAAACAGCTCCAGGAGGGATCCAAAACTCCCTGCCCACAGTCCAGTTTTGTGCTGTGCCTGGCTGTACACTGAGGCAACCAAAACCAAGAAAATCTGACCTCTAGGCACCAAGTCAATAGTAATGATGGTGATATTAAAGCAACAGAAACTTCAGCTACTTAGCGTGACAGCAGGCAAGGGACATGTAGAGAGGAAGTGGGAAAGATTCCTGCACTGTATGACTGTGAAATCAACACAGGGCTAGTCGACAAATGTGAAGACAGGAAAACCTTAATTCAGGTCTCACTGCTCTTTTCTGCAAGCAGATTTTCAGGCACGACGTTGTTCACCCGTCTCTAACTTGGCCCAATGTATTAAGATGTGAATTTTCTTAGGCAGTCCTGAGTTGAAATATCTAAAAGTTATATCTGTATTCTATTGTCATATTATAGGCTGGTGATACATTCTATACTTGGTAACAAGATTTCATTTTTTAAAAAAAATTCCTGAAAGGCACAACCAGATGTGAATTTTTATAACTAAAGTTAGAAGAAAAAAAAAAAAAAGCTTGCCAGAAAAAAAGCTTGCCAGACTATGTGTCCAGATTTTCAGGTTCTGCAAAGATGTCCTTTCTGGTTGCTCAGTGGATCTGAACCACAAAAGCTAAGACTCATGTTTGATCGTTTGTTTTGAGATGGAGTCTTACTCTGTCACCCAGGCTGGAGTGCAGTGGCGTGATCTCAGCTCACTGCAACATCTGCCTCCCAGGTTCAAGCGATTCTCCTCCCTCAGCCTCCCTGGCAGCTGGGATTACAGGCGGCCACCACCATGCCTGGCTAATTTTTGTGTTTTTAGTAGAGACAGGGTTTCACCATCTTGGCCAGGCTAGCCTTGAACTCGAGACCTTGTGATCCACCCACCTCGGCCTCCCAAAGTGCTGGGATTACAGGCATGAGCCACTGTGCCCAGCCGGACTTATGTTTTTAAATGATTTGTTTACTCTGCCTTCCTGGATCAAATTTATACCATTGTGTGCTGCATTAGGACTTTTCTCCCAGAAGGTTGAAACCTCCTCTGACTGTAGAGGCAGCCCGTTGGCTGTGTTACCCTAGCCCGAGACTTCCTTTGGAGTGCATTTGGTCTAGCCGTCAGGTTGTCCTGCTCACTTTGCAGTATGCAGCATGCTCCCGCTGACATTTCATCCTTCAGAGCCACGGTAACCACAGGAGGAGGGCCAGCAGCTGAGGCTGAGCTGGAAGAGACCTGTTCTAGCTGGATCCGCACAGCCCAGTCTCTGGGTCTAAAATAAAACTCTTAACTTTTCTGCCAATGAGCTCTTGCCAGGCCTGATGACGTAACAGGTCCCTTCAGTTCTATTTGCAGGCAAGGTCTATTTACATCAGGATTTCATCCAGGTAAGGGGGAATTTGGGAGGAGGAGGGAGTGTGAGGGACTCTCAGAGAATGGACCTGTCTTCCCACCATGCACAGAAAAGGTCTGAAAGAGCTGGTGAGGTGCCAAAGTAATTGTACACGTCATCTTGGGCTGTGCAAAGAGGAGCTGGCCTCGCTATAGCTAATTGCTATCCTCCGGCTATATGCTCCCCACCGAATACCGGAGAGGGGAATCTGTTCAGTGCATAACAAAGAAAAATCACAAGTGAAATAAAGCTAAGCAGCAGCCGGCCAAGGCTGTGACGCCACCGCTAACCATGGCCAGCCACATGCAGGGAAACTCGGATTTGTCCTCACTCATCTTCTCCCGGGCCTTCTAATTAAGAAAACCTTAAACTTGGAACCAATTTACTCCTTTCTCGTTCATTTAAGTCATCACCCTGACCCATCTCTGATGAAGAGAGAGCACTTCAAATGATGGATAGTGGTTCCTAAGATAGCCCGGGGCCAGTGTGAACTTCCTAATTAAGGACCCACACTAAAGTAACTTTCTCTTCTTTTGGGCTCTTTGTGTTTGTAAAAATGTAGCTTCAAGCTGAACAAACTCTCTGATCATCTTCCCGCTTCCTTCCTCCTTCTTTTCTCTGTCTGTCTAATGTTTCTCAGCTGATCAATAGCTGGCTCTTTGTGTCATAAAGTGTGCAATAAGCTGTTCTTTTTCTTTTGTCTCAAAGCCAGAAGACACTGTATGGAGACAAATTCCTCTTCTCCTGCCCTTCTCACTGGGCGTGGCAGCCCGCGGAGGTCTGGACGCCTGCCACTGAGTGCCAAGAGCAAAACCCAGGCCAATCAGCAGGGCAGATCCGATCCCCTGACTGCAGCTGAGGTACCTCTCCGCAGGCAGGCTGCAGCCGCCCACAGCCTCAGGGCTGCCCTGACCCTGCCTCAGGCAGGAGCCCCGCCTCCTTCTCAAAGGACATGGCAGAGTACCTGCCCTTGGGGTGCCACACATCTTTCTTTTTTCTCTTTTTTTCAGATTCAATTTGCCTGAATGGGAAGAACCTCTCCTCCTTCCTGCCTAATCTATTCCCAGAAATCCCAGCTGCTCTCCCCAACTTTCACAGAGCAAATCGGTAGTCCCCCATGCCGCCCCTGTCAGAGATCACACTGAGCCTTGTCTGGACCCCTCCAGTATTTCCTGGAGCATCTCCACCGACGGGTCCAATCTGCATATCCAAACCTGAATCTTTCATCTTCCTCTCCCACTTGACCCTCCAGTTGGCACCACCACAGTGTGCTCTCCTACGTACTCTGCAAGCTTCTTGAATTTTATTTCACACATATTTCTCAAATCCAGCCCCCCCAGAATCCAGAGATAAGACCCTAGTTCAAGTCCAAATCCATCCTCCTCACTGCCCTACTTGCCCCCTCTTCTATGGGGGGGGGTGGCTAACACAGATTGTCCCGTGTCTCTCTGCCCTACCCTCCAAGCCCCTCAATAACATCTGAGAACCCCTGTTCCTCTCCACTGTCACCCACTCACTCCTGGCAGCAGGGAACTGCACTGGTTCCTTCCCTGCCAGGAAGCTTCCTGCTTCCTGCTCAGGCTACACCCTCTCCATAGAAAGGCCCCTCCTCCCCTTCACCCACCTAATAACTGTGACTTTGTTCAGGTGCTCCCCGCCTCCAGACTGGGCTAAGTGCTTCAAACACATTTCTGTCATTGCATCAAGCTCCTAAAGGGCAGGGACTGAGTGATATTTCTCTGCGTAGTCTCAGCACCCAGTTACACACCGTGGGCTCCTGTTACACACAGCAGGCTCTCAGCAATTGGGATATTGGCATTTGTACTTTCAAATTACTAGCTGATGCTGTCTATGACCTACCACAGGGCAATCAATACCTTAGTCTGCCTTAGGCCCATTCTAGTGTTACCTATTTAAAGAAGGCAGACTCCTAGACACCAAGGGTTGTGCCCAGGGAACGCATTTTGTCTAGCAAATTACGCACTTTGGGGTACTTAGTAACGCAATGGAGTTGAAGATGATGACGGTGACGATGACGTCAAGCAGGACAGGAAACTGGAGATGATTAGACATCCTTTATTCTCTGAGGCTGTGGAGCTGCTTAAAGCAGTACTCGATGAGTCACAGAGTGACAGCTCATTTATCTTGAAACCTTAACTAACCAGAATGCAGCCTGGACCCTCAGTCAAACACACTTCTGAGAAGCCAAAATATGTATCAGAAAGTCCACACGCTTGTCCACACACAAGTTAAAGAAAGAACTTGTGGAAGGGGTCACCTGGTCTGCACTGAGGGCCTATTTGTTCTTGCTTAACGTTCACCTTGATAATCTGTGCGATCTCATTCCTCAGTCACAGCAAGTTAGACGTAAAATATGAGAAGAAGCAGGGTGACAAGAGGCTCCTGGGGACAGACACAGCGGGAGCAGTGCAAAAGAGAAGACTGACAAACTTTAAAAGAACACAAAGTACACAGTAGTCTTGGGACAGCTCATGTTTAGGGACGAGTTCCACGTGTATTAACAAACCCTAATGACACCATCACACAATAAAGGTACAATATTTACCCTCATGATGATGAGCAAGATAGCAAGAGAGAGTTACATTGCGTGCAATATTCTCTACCTACAGAGGAAAGGAAGTTGAGAGAATATTTTAAGATGATTTCTATCAAGGTGAATTTGTGTTTGTTTGTTTGTTTTTTTGAGATGGAGTCTCGCTCTGTCGCCCAGACTGGAGTGCAGTGGCATGATCTCAGCTCACTGCAACCTCCACTTTCCGGGTTTAAGCAATTCTCCTGCCCCAGCCTCCTGAGTAGCTGAGATTATAGGTGCACACCACCATGTCTGGCTAATTTTTGTATTTTTAGTGGAGACAGGGTTTCACCATGTTAGTCAGCCTGGTCTCGAACTCCTGACCTGGTGATCTGCCCGCTTTAGCCTCTCAAAGTGCTGGGATTACAGGGATGAGCCACTGAGCTCAGCCAAGGTAAGTTTTTTTTTTAGAGTTTTAGCATTTACTGGAGTAGACTGTGTTTATCTGGAAGTTTTACTGCTGAGATACCGGACTAACGAACCATTGCTTAACTTCATCCAGCATGGAACTGTAACCACAGCATGGGCCTTGCCCACCAAGAGTGCACAGCCTAAAATAGCCCAATACACTGGAGAATACATTTGTATATTTAGTTTTATTTTAAAACACATTGAAACAGGAAACCCTATCTGCCAGAAAACCACCAAATATAGCATGTCCCACACCTCCCCATCCATGCAAAACACAAACGGACTAAGATTTCAATTTAGGGCAAGAGCATAAGAGATGAATCTATTCTGAGGCAGGTTCCACTTGGGAAACGATAATCTTCTGGTTTTGATAACCCAACTCTCCTCAGTCTCTCCTTTCCTCTCTCCCGCCACTATTTACCACCTCACCCCAGCTCCTTCAAACGTACAGGAGCAGCTTAGATGAAGGAGACGACTAAGCTGAGGTTTGCTTGCTTTGCTACAGTCCTACGATCATTTCCTTAGTGGGTCAGCAGGTACAACCAAAGTCAGTCCAAAGAAGGGAAGGATGAGAGATACCTGGTTGTTTCTTATAAAAGATGGGATTTTCAAATGGGATTAAAAAAAAATAAAGTTGGGGGCTGGGCGCAGTGGCTCACACCTGTAATTCGAGCACTTTGGGAGGCCAAAGAGGGTGGATCATGAGGTCAAGAGATAGAGACTAACCAGGCCAACATGGTGAAACCCCATATCTCTACTAAAAATAGAAAAATTAGCTGGGTGTGGTGGTGTCCGCCTGTAGTCCCAGCTACTCAGGAGGCTGAGGCAGGAGAATTGTTTGAACCCACAAGGCGGAGGCTGCAATAAGCAGAGATCGCGCCACTGCACTCCAGCTTGGCAACAGAGCAAGAC
>NW_016107319.1:5508844-5513224 GCF_001604975.1 Cebus imitator
GGTGGCCAGAAAAAAAAAAAAAAAAGGTTCATTTTACAAATAATACCAAAGAGTTAAGTGGAGAGGAATATGGGAAAGAAGCTAAAGTTTGGCCACTTTTCTGACCATACCTGCAAAACTGGAAATTTCACAACCTCATCTCTAAGCTCATGTTCCTTCCTGGTGACAAGAGGGAAGTGAAGGTTTTTAACCAGATGGGAAAAGTTACCACAATATTTCCAATACTGCGTTTCCACCTGCTGTTTCCAAACTGGCATAGGACAGAGGGCACGAACCAGCTCTCACTGACTGGCTTGGCATTTTTGTCAACCTGCCTGTATTAAGAAACTTGTCTTGAAAATAGCATTTTTATTTAAAGCTAAAAGCTTTCAAAGTCCTCCACATGTTTTTCTCCACTACAAAGTATTAGAATAAGCCGGCCAGGCTCACACCTGTAATCCCAGCACTTTGGGAGGATGAGGCAGGTGGATCACGAGGTCAAGAGGTCAAGACCATCATGGCCAACATGGTGAAACCCCATCTCTGTTAAAAAAAAAAAAAAAAGAAAAACAAAGAAAAAAATATACTACAATAAGCTAATCATTCATTCTTTCACATTTACCAAACACATTAATTATGTGCTCAGTCCAAGGAGTCATTTATTTATTTAGAAATTAGGTTTCACCATATTGGCCAGGTTGATCCACCCACCTTGGCCTTCCAAAGTGCTGGGATTACAGGTGTGAGCCACCGTGCCTGACCCGAAGGAGTACTTAAGAGTTCTCACATTTTCAAAATTGGGAGAACTTCTGTTTTGCATGTGTGAAGTGTGTTTATTTATACCCAAACAATATTGTGATAAAGAACATTTGTAGTTCACTCAAAATATCTGCAGTATACTCAAAAGGGCAAAGGTTTAGAGCTATATAAATCCAGGTTTGAATCCCAGCTCCAATACATACAAACTGCATGTCCTTGGGCAAATTACTTCTCTAGACCTTATTTCCTTCATCTGTGTAATGTGGAACTAGGTTTCATTGCTTTTTATGAAGATTCAGTGAAATATCAGATGGCAAGCACTTAGTAGAAGCTAGCACATGGCATTCAAGCAATCATGCATTTGGTAAATATTTACTGAGCACCTTGTATATGCCAGGCTCTGTTGCAAAGATGGAGCCTCACAACCAAAAGGAGAAGCCAGATTTTTTTTTTTTTTAGACAGAGTTTCACTCTTGTTGCCCAGGCTGGAGTGCAATGGCACAATATTGGCTCACTGCACCCTCCAACCCCCAGGGTTCAAGTGATTTTCCTGCCTCAGCCTCTCAAGTAGCTGGGACTACAGGCGCCCGCCACCACTTCTGGCTAAATTTTTGTATTTTTAGTGGAGATGGGGTTTCACCAAGTTGACCAGGTTGGTCTTGGATTCCAGACCTCAGATGATCCACCCCTCGGCTTCCCAAAGTGCTGGGATTACAGGAGCCACCACACCCGGCCAGATTTCTCCTTTATCATCACCAGGACTTCTCAAGGGCTCTGAAAACCTGTGAAAATGAAATCAAGTGGATGCAGGACCAATGCCAAACACCATTATTTTCAGTATCTCATCGTGATCTGCACCAAGGATTGCATTTTCAAGCAAGATTTGCCCTGACCATGAGTCCTAGGCTCAAAGGCCATGTAGCTACTGGTCTGCATCAGGCTATTCACCTGGGGACCCAAAAGCAGAGCCCTGGAGCCACCCACACCCTAGCCTCCAGGGTTTAGACAGAAATAGAATTGAAGAGACATAGATTGTTATTTCTCTTGCCTTTTGCTCTTAAAATGAGAAAGGTGACTTATTCTCAGGTGGGGGAGGAATGCTTTTCTAGTCAGAGGAAGTTCTGGCATGAACTGCTACATTGTTCCTCTTACTACCAGACTCATTTTTACTTTTCCTCCCCATTCCTTCCCAGCTCTCCCTTGTCTTGGTCTGTTCTATATGTGGTACAATAGGCTCTTTGTTTACAAGATTCTAATGTGCAATAGAATCAGTTATGAGGCCAATAATAATTTATGCACAAAAAAATAGGGACAGTAAAACTGACACGAATTGTACCCTTTACAGCACTTTTTGATCTGTTACATTCCTGTTGACAGAATTGATAAGGACACTAACTAAAACCTTTAAGTATTCATAAAACTCTATTCACATTGGAAGTATGTCACACATGCAAACAACTCAGGAGCAAAACATTTTTAAAAGCCTTAAGCAAAACACTGAGTTCTTAATTTTGTTACTGGCACAACCATCCACCCAATCTTATGATGACGAAATCTTCAGCTATTTTCTTTTTTCTTTCTTGCTTTTTAGAGACAGGATCTCACTCTGCCACCCAGGCTGGAATACAGCAGCACCATCATACTTACTGCAGTCTCGAACTCCTGGGTTCCGTCAATCCTCCTGCCTGCAGGTATTTTCAAGAGGAAAGGCAACAAGGTTTCATTGGAAATCATGTTTGCAGCCAAACATGCTTGGCTCTGAATATCAATCCTATTGACTTCTAGCTGGGAGGTTTTTAAACATCTCAAAGCCTCAGTTACTGCATAGGAAAAATGGGTTTTGGAGAGAATTAAGTTAGATAAAGGATGAGCAGAATGTCTGAACACATCTTTGGCAATCAGAAAGTTATTTCTCCACCCTCTCTTCCCTAATACACCTCTCAAAATCTTTCTTTTCCATTCTATCACTCATTTTCAGCTCTCCTAGACTACTGCTCTCCAACTGGATTTTCAGCCTTGTGTCTACAACTCCTTCAAACCATCTGAAACCTGCTATTAGAAACAGCATGCAAAAATCAGAAATCTGATCATGACACTCCCTGCCACAAATCCTCCCATGGCAATAACATTCAGAACAGATCTGCATTCAGAGCGAAGTCCGCTGTCCCCAACCCATCTGTTCAGCCTCAACTCTCCAACGACCACCCCACTCCTGCCCCTTGAATGACTGCGGGCCCCACGTTCCAGGCACCCAGTCATTGTGTGTGGAGCTTGCCATCTGCTCTGGTGTGTGGACTCTCACTGCCCCTCCTCCGGGATGCCAGCCCTACCCCAGCCCCTCCCATCTGTAGAGATTGCTGTCTCCTTCAAGGCTCAGCCCCAGTGCCACTTCCTCTCTGAAACATTCCCGCCCAAATTTCCTCCACTGACTCAATGTGTCTATGCCTTTCTCAAGTTCATTATTTAAACTTTTGTTTTCCAGTTATCCATATCTATGAGGGATATGGATAGACTCAGTTCCCACTAGACTCAGTTCCTCCATGACAGAGACCACATTTTATTCATTTTTACAATCATCAAGTTTTACCATTCCTTGCAAGAAGAAGATAAAACCAAATAAATAATTTATTGAAGTGAAAGGACAAAATGAGGATAGAGGAAGCTAAACAATGCCCCTGTGAATAGAGGCATTTCTTAGTGGAAATATGTGTGTGTGTGTGTGTGTGTGTGTGTGTGTGTGTGTGTGTGTGTGTGTGTGTGTTTATATAATGTAAAAATGGAGCAAGTCATTTCCAAAATGCTTGAAACTCTAGCAAAACTAAGATGCACTTAAAATGAAGTCTTAGGTGTATTAAAAAAAAAAAAAGATTTGAAAACCCTCAGCAAACCACAGAGGTATACACCATATGTGGTAGATTTAAAATGCCCACAAATTCTTTAATCCTTCTTCCATGGACAGATGTATCCAATTCCACACCCCTCCCTCCCCCCGCACCTTTAAATGTGAGTTGCCTGTAACTGCTTGGACCAATCGAGTATGGGAGTGATTCTGAATATGGGAGTGATATTATGCCATTTCCAAACCTAGTGCTTAATATGACTGATAGCTTTGGCCTTGGCCTCTTGAAACCCTGAGATTCCCTGCAAGAAATATGATTACCCTAATGGAGAAATCACATGGAGTGGCTCCAAGGCTCCATGGAGAGGCAGAGGGGCCCAGTGGGGAGCTTAGTCTTCCAGGCATCCTTGACAAGGTGCCAGGCAGGTGAGTGAAAGCATATTGGATCCTCTAGACCAGGGCAACCACTGACTGACTAGCAGCGAGGGACCAGAGTCAATGCTACATGGCATAGAAGAATCACCCAGCTGAGCCCTGCTTGAACAAAATCACAGATATAATCACATAATGGTTGTTTTAAGCCACGAAGTTTTGGTGTGGTTTGCTGTTAGCAATAGGTAACTGGAATACAATCTTAATCCCTTTTGGCTCATCGTCCTACCCTACCTAATAGAATGTTTTTCCTCCAAAGGGAGCAAAGTGGCCTTGTGTAGAATAGAGCTCCTAAGTCACTGATGGTCTAGTTGAGGGGATGAGAAACCCACCAGGCTCTTGGACAGTTGCAGTTGTAATGCACATGGGTG
>NW_016107319.1:5513443-5554755 GCF_001604975.1 Cebus imitator
GAGGTTGCAGTGAGCCCAGATTGCGCCCCTGCACTCCAGCCTGGGCGACAGAGCGAGACTCCAAAAAAAAAAAAAAAAAATTAAGTTCAGTTTACCCACAGCTGTTCTGTCAGTAGATATTGGGGCAAATGTGGTTAATAACTTCAGAAACCATTTGGTAGAATACTACTCAGGAAGCCAGGAGACCCTCCATTCCAATCTTTTACCATCCACACCTCTTGTGTTCAGAAGAAACCTTTGTGTCTTCATTTGTCTAGCTATCAAATGGAGAGAAGTATATGTGAGACCTTTTAGATCAGTGTAAATTAGAAATGAAATGGGGTTATGGATTGAAAACACTTTCAGTTCCTTCGCCAAAAAATGCTAGGTAAACTCAAGTTACTATCATTATTTTGCAAATATGTTGTTCTACTATATAAAACAGGCTAAATTAGTAAATGCAATTCCATGTGCTGGGTCAGCTGAGCATGTTTTTTTTTTTACACTTGCCAGGTTCCCCTTCTTTTGTCTTTGTAATCAATAAAACAACACTAAAATATATGGACAATTCAACTAACTTTTGTAAAAGAGAGAACACAAGTTGGAACGAGAAGAAGTCATCTGTGCCATATGTTTGTGTCTTCTATGAGCCATCAGCCAGATAAAATGAAGTGGGAAACTTGAAACTTACATGTATGAATGATTTGTGTTGTTTTGTTTTAATGCTAAGTACTCAGCAAAAAGCTGAGTTATTAGAAAATGGACACTAGCCTGTGCTTGTGGGCATAAATTCTCCATCTATGAGAGGCATGAACTGAGGTACTATATTGATTATATTATGTCATTTATTCTCATAAAACTCTATTGTAGAAACAATTTCTAGCCCCATCTTCAAGATGGGAAATGGAAGCCTAGAGAGATTTTGTTATTCTCCTGTATTTGTATTGAGCAATTGCTATTGCTGCTGTAAGAAAATAACACAGGGTGGCTTCAACAACAGAAATTTATTTTCTCACAGTTCTGGAGGCTGGAAGTCCAAGATCAAGTTGCCAGCAAGGCTGGTTTCTCCTGAGGCTTCTCTCCTTGGCTTGCAGATGGCTGCCTCCTATCTGTGTCCTGTGTGCATGCTTATCCTTGATATCTTTTCCTCTTCTTAAAATGACACCAGTTATACTGGATTAGGGCCCCACCCTTATAACCTCATTTAACGGTAATTATCTCCTTCAAGGCCCGCCCTCCTAATACAGTCAAATTGAAGATGAGGGTTTCAACCTATGAATTTTGCAGGCACGTGTCAGTTTCTAAGAACTCTCCAAATCACCAAGCTAGTCAGTGCAGAACCGGGGTACACACCCTGGCTCCCTGCCATTGCCCATGGTCCCCCTGATTGCTATCCAGGGTGCTTTGCCATCCCACCACTGCCTCTATGTCCACAGAAAATTATTCATCACTGCCAAGTGAAGAGAATGAAGGCCACAGTAGGAAGTAAAGGAAAGAAGGGAAGCTGCTGCTATAGAAAGGCAAATGTGAAACCCAGAAAAATGCGCTTAGCAAGACAGAAGATGCAGCTCACACCCAAACCTATTCTTCTATGGCCAAGACTCCCCTTGCCATCCCCATGATGCCGTCTTTGTTGTAACTGTAGGAAACTCCCCGACCCCACGCTCAACGGTGAGGAAGGACTACTGCTTGCTCTCCTAGTAGAATTCATTGGCAGGGCACAACTCAATCACAAGCTTTTTGCAAAATTACTAGATAATATACAATCTAATTTTTTCATCACATTTTTGCAACCAAAAAATTTCAAAGACCTTGGAGTGCTATATAGCTAATAAATGCAATTAATAAAGATTTTGTGATCAGCTAAAACAGGTTAAATCACAAAAAGCAAGACATGGTTTTTCGTCCTCTTTCAGATAATGCAGGCAAGCATCTCATATTTATAAAGCACAAGCTTTCAACTATATTGGATTTTCCGTTTAAAAAGAATAATAATTTAAAGTGGCTTCTAGAGAGAAATGTTAGGTACATTTAAATGGGTATTTATGTTCTGAAAATCCTAATTGGAACTCTTTTATTGTTGTTGTTTATGTGTGTGTTTGTTGTGCTTCTGAGAGAGAACTGAGCTTTTGTGCATTAGAAAGCGTTTCATCTAAAATTCCAGTTTCATACAAAATTAAACCAGCATATTGGAGATACAACTTTATAGGAAGCATTAAGACAAACTGAAGTATTGTTTTGAAAAGACAGGAAAAATCAAAATGGTTTTTCTGTGTGAATCATTCTACAACAAATATGAGACACAGCAGGACGGATGTACCTTGGACCAAGATGACATCGGTGTTGCCCATGACCTGCTGCTTATGACGTCAGCGTCCTGGGCACTGCAAGCTGGTGAAGCCTTACCAGCTAAGCCTAAGACACTGTTAATGAGGCAAAAATGCTGCATCACCTTCCATTGTGTTGGCTACTACCACATTAAGATCAAAACTGCATTCTTAGCCTCACCAAAATAGAGACCAAATTTTGGTTTACAAACCAATCCATACTATTGGTCAGGAAATGGCTCAGACAAGGGTTATTTCTCCACTATTCTCTCAGTAAAGATACAGTATGCGCACTGCTGCACACATCATACCTCTAACCTCTCTTTTTAAACAGAGATGATCATCTGGTATTAAAAATAAATAATAAGGTAAGTGTGGTGGCTTATGCCTGTAATCCAGCACTTTGAGATACCAAGGCAGGAGGATCACTTGAGCCCAGGAGTTCAAGACCAGCCTGGGCAACAAAGAGAAACCCCATCTCTACAAAAAAATCTAAAAAATTAGCCAGACATGGTGGCACATGCCTGTGGTCCCAGTTATTCAGGAGGCTGAGGCAGGAGGATTGCCTAAGATCAGGAGGTCGAGGCTGCAGTGAGCCCTGTCTCAAAACAAAACAAAAAAAATCAATTACATATGTATACATAGATATACATATTCATATATATATATACACAAATGTGTATATATATTATACATAGATGTGTGGATGTGTGTGTGTGTACATAAATTTTTGTTTTGAGACAGGGTCTTGCTCTGTGGCCCAGGCTGGAGTACAATGGCCAGATCTCAGCTCACTGCAACCTCCACCTCCTAGGCTCAACCTCCACCTCCTGGGCTCAGGAGATCCTCCCACCTCAGCCTCACGAGAAGCTGGTATTACAGCTATGCAACATCATGCCCGGTTTTTTTAGATTTTTTGTAGAGATGGAGTTTTGCCATGTTGCCCAGGCTGGTCTCAAATTCCTGAGCTCAAGCAACCCACCCGCCTCGGTCTCCCAAAGTGTTGGGATTACAGGCATGAGCCACTGCATCCGGCAATAATACATACAAATTTTTTTTTAGACAGAATTTCACTCTTATTGCTCACGCTGGAGTGCAATGGCATGATCTTGGCTCACTGCAACCTCCGCCTCCCAGATTTAAGCAATTCTCCTAACCTCAGCCTCCCGATAGCTGACATTACAGGCATGCACCACCATGCCCAGCTAATTTTGTATTTTTAGTAGAGACGGGTTTCACCATGTTGGTAGGCTGGTCTCGAACTCCTGACCTAAGATGATCCACCTACCTCGGCCTCCCAAAGTGCTGGAATTACAGGCATGAGCCACCATGCCCAGCAATATATACATTTTTTTAAGTACCTTAAATAAAAGAATAAAGGCGTCATCATAAAACCTTTTTTTTACTTTTATGCATTTTATTAAATTTTATGTTAAATATTAGAATCTTTGAAATCTTTTCAGGGATAAAAATTATTATTACTATTATTATTTATATATATTTTATTGTATTTTAGGTTTTGGGGTACATGTGAAGAACATGCAGGATTGTTGCATAGGTACATACACAGCAATGTGGTTTGCTGACTTCCTCCCTATCACCTATATCTGGAATTTCTCCCCATGTTATCCCTCCCCAACTCTCCACCCCCTGATGTCCCTCCCCTAGATCCCCCTCACAGTGTGTGATGCTTCCCTCCCTGTGTCCATGTGTTCTCATTGTTCAACACCCACGTATGAGTGAGAACATGCAGTGTTTGATTTTCTGTTCTTGCGTCAGTTTGCTGAGGTTCATCCACATCCCTACAAAGGACACAAACTCATCATTTTTTGTGGCTGCATAGTATTCCATGGTGTATATGTGCCACATTTTCCCTGTCCAGTCTATCATTGATGGGCATTTGGGTTGGCTCCAAGTCTTTGCTATGGTAAACAGCACTGCAATTAACATACATGTGCATGTGTCCTTATAATAGAACGATTTCTAATCCTTTGGATATATACGCAGCAATGGGATTGCTGGGTCAAATGGAATTTCTATTTCTAGGTCCTTGAGAAATCGCCACACTGACTTCCACAATGGTTGAACTAATTTACACTTCCACTGACAGTGTAAAAGTGTTCCTATTTCTCCACATCCTCTCCAGCACCTGCTGTCTCCAGATTTTTTAATGATCGCCATTCTGATTGGTGTGAGATGGCATCTCAATGTGGTTTTGATTTGCGCTTCTCTAAAAACTTTTTTTTTTAATTACTTTTTTTTTTTTTTTTGAAACAGAATTTCGTTCTTGTTGCCCAGGCTGGAGTGCAATGGAGCAATCTTGGCTCACTGCAACCTCTGCCTTCTGGGTTCAAGGCATTCTCCTGCTTCGGCCTCCCAAGTAGCTGGGATTACAGGCACCCGCCATCATGCCCAGCTAATTTTTGTATTTTTAGTAGAGACGAGGTTTCACCATGTTGGCCAGGCTGGTCTCGAACTCCTGATCTGCCCATCTTGGCCTCCCAAAGTGCTCGGATTACAGGCGTGAGCCACCGCGCCCAGCATAAAATTACATGTTTTTAACGTGTATTTTAATGGACTATTAGTGGCACTGTCCTGCATCTGAGATATTAATTCAAGTCCTTTTTTGGCTTTTCTCCCTAAACTTTCTGAGTGGGCACAGAGAATCCAGAGTGTTTATGTAAGGAGTAAAAGAAAACCCTGATATTTCCACCAGAATCGCCCACTTAGCAGAAATATGTCCCTGCATCCTTATCCTGAAACTCCCTGACTTAGCTGCCACATAACAGACCTTCCACGTTCCTCAAAGCCACCATCCCCATTATGTAACTCAGGCCTGAGAAAACTGTGTGTCCTATCACAGAAAAGATGTTGTGTAAAATAAAGTCCTTTTCTGCTAGTGCACATTCTTGGATAAAATATTTTATTTGTAACCGGAGAGAAGACTTTTTTTTTTTTTTTTTTTTGAGAAAGAGTTTTTCTGGTTGCCCAGGCTGGAGTGCAGTGGCATGATCTTAGCTCACTGCAACCTCAGCCTCCCAGGTTCAAGCAATGTTCCTGCCTCAGCCTCCTGAGTAGCTAGGACCACTGGCATGTGCCACCACGCCCGGGTAATTTTTTTATTTTTAGTGGAGGTGAGGTTTCACCGTGGTAGCCAGGATGGTCTCGATTTCCTGACCTCATGATCCACCTGGCTTAGCCTCCCACAGTGCTGAGATTACAGGCGTGAGCCACTGCACCTGGCCAAGAAAAGACATTTTTAAGTGGTGATCGAAACAGTCATGATACTAGATTTACTCAGCAGTGAATCCAGAGGTTTCATGAGCAACTCAACTATCCTGGTCTTAGCCACACAAGTCTCATCAAGTCTCCTGCTCCTGCTCCACTTTTTCAGAACTAAACTAAGCCTGGGTAAGTATCAAGGACCCCCACGGACCCTCTTAGTACCTTGTGGAATAAATAGTAGGAATTAAACATGAAAAAACCCAGTGGGTCAGCCCATCCTGTGTCTGAAAAAAGAGAATTATTTCCTACAGGGCATTTTCAAGTTGGATCACATTCATTTTTCTTGTTTACAAAGCCTCATATTCATAAAATATAACAAACAGCTGCCTGTTTAAATACTTTCACTGACAAATTAATAAGTGAGCATGTAACTCTGGGAAATTGCCTGTAGGGGACATGGAGATAAAAAAAAATGAAATCCTCTTCCCCGGTTGGGTCAATACACCCATCACACATCAGTCAAGTGATGGAGACACTGGCCCGGCCCAGAATAAGGATGCTGGAATCCTGGGATCCTGGTGTGCAATCACCTGATGAAATAACTAGGAAAACATTTCTATCCCAGAAAAATAATAGCTGAATGTGAGGTGGCTATGCTTTCCAAATTCAAAAGGGATGTGAAATGAGCCAGCCTGGTTTTTCCATCTCACCATTCCTCATCCCATGTTTAGGACTCCTCACTAATAATTCCACCACTCTGCATTATGCTATACATTAGGGGCAGCCATCCGAAAATGAAGGAATCACTCATCATCTTTATTTCAGAGAATTTCTTGGTAAAGCTGACTTCAAGGGGGAAAAAAAGAGCCCCTCTTGAGGCATCTAAAAAGATTTGGGAAAAGGAAGCTCAAATTAATTTTCCATTTCCTGTTTTTCCAAAAATCTTTCTCTTTGATTAGATATTCCCTGCTTGGAAGCAAGGGTAGATTGACTAATCCTTCTAATTAGCCTTGGTTGTCACATAAATACTCTTTTCCTTCTAATTGCTCTCAACTATCATAAGCCCGCCATTCTGGTCAGTGGATTTATAACTCTCCCAAGTAAATTTCCTTCCATGATACCCATGGTAAATTGCTATATGCCACTAATCTTAGAAGCACCAATCCAAAAGAAGTACACATGTGTGTGTGGGCATGTGTCTGCACTCCCAAGGAGAAGTGACCTTCAACATCATGAAGAATCTTCCTTATGCAACTGTGACTTTAACTCTGCTTTCTTATTTAAAACAAATCAGTATTTCCAAATACCTCCAAAGTACTAGGATTTAAAATGGTGTATGAGTTTAGTGCAGCATGGAGACTGCTGCACACCAAGACTCAATTTCATCACTTTGAATGGCTTTAATGTTTACCCTTTTTCTTAATCACTGGTGTTGCAAACACCTGGAGTATTTGCAAAGCACTGGCAACCAATCACAGCTTGAGAGCAATTCACTGTTTTTCTTTTCTAGTCTAAAATAGTGAAGGCTTAGCAAAATCCTGAGATTAATCCTGGAGTAAAACCTGTTAATAAACAAGTTAGGTTTAAGAAGAGTGGTGTATTTATAGAAACAAAAAAATTAAAAAGCAGAGAATTTATAAACATTACCGAATGGAGAACTAATCTCCTTAATGTATATAAACTACACAATGAAAATATATTGATCAGTGGTTAACACAGAGATTAAATCTCAGTCTAGTTTTCAATCAGTTACTTGGGGCTTAGAGCTGAAGAACCATCACCATTGAGTCCTATGAATGTACAAACCTTCCTCATTTAAATATTTAGATTATTTGTCCAGCACTGATAAGTTACCAGTCTCTTTATCTGTTCTGTCTGATATGACCTTTTATTTAGGATGTCACAGACTATGGATCAAAAATGCTTTTTTTTTTTTTTTTTTTTGGAGACACATGAGCAGTTTTAAATTGACTGTATCAAAGCTAGGTCACAGGTGTTGATATGTGCATCTTCTTTTTTTTTTTTTGAGACAGAGTCTTGCTCTGTCACCCAGGCTGGAGTGCAGTGGCGCCACCTCAGTTCACTGCAACCTCTGCCTCCTGGGTTCAAGTGATTCTCCTGCCTCACTTTCCTGAGTAACTGAGATTACGGGGCCTGCCACCACACACGGATAATTTTTATATTTTTAGTAGAGATCAGGCTTCTTCATGTTGGCCAGACTGGTCATGAACTCCTGAACTCAGGTGATCCACCGGCCTCAGCCTTCCAAAGTGCTGGGATTACAGGTATGAGTCACCGAGCCTGGCAGAAAAAATGCTTCTTTAGGTAGAAAAGAATCCTCAACCAGAATGACTTTTTTAAAAAAAGGATGATGGTGGGGTGAGCAAAAACATTATGAGAAAAGGCACTGAGAGGAAAAAAAAGAAATGAGAAAAAAAACCCAACGAAATCTAGGGGGAACTACCATGCAAGTCAACAACCTCTATCTTATAAAGACTTAAAAGGAAATAACCACAACCGTAATCTTTGAATCCCCAATCACATATATAACAAAAGACACACTGGGCTTGTTCTGCAAACTTTAGAGGATCACTTTATATACCTTTTCCCATCCTCTATCCCTCCCAACCAACATGTACGCACATGTGCACACACACGCGCCGTTCCAGCATGGGCCATGGGCCATGGCCACGTCCACCCACCCACGTGCCGTTCCAGCATGGGCCATGGCCTCATTCTTCAATGTCTCTACTCACGCTGCCCCTCAGCCTGAAGTGCCCTCTCCTCTTCATCTACCTTCAAATTATCCTGTAATAACCTGCTCTACCATGGGCTGCTCTTAGGAGCGGGCTGTCCCCTGCTTTGTGCTCCTCAGTGCATATGTCTATTATGGCATTTATGCTGCACTGCAGTCATTAAATGCTTCCCTGAGTCTCCAACAAAACTGTGCGCTCCTTGACGGCAAGGCTGTTCTGTACATTCCTTGAAACCACAAGATCAAAGAAAAACTACACAAAGTCTAAAGTCAGGCATACCACATTTGGATCTCAGTTTTGTCAAGGTTCTTATCTGCAAAATGATAATGGTATATCTACTTTTCAAGATTATTGTGGAGATTAAAAGATTTAATGAGCTAGCACATACTAGGTGGTCAACAAATGTTAGATTCTACTTCCTTCTGATCACCAGGGCCAAGCAAAATTCCCACCATGTAGTACATGTTCAATCCATGTGTGCCAGATTAAACTGAATCTCTCATACTCCGATCAGTCATATGCCATAATCTTTTCATCTACTCTTGTTAAGTTAGACTTGAATACTGAAGAATATGCCACAGAAGATACCTCAAGTGAAATGTCAGAAGCTGGAGCCACACTGCCTAACTCAGGGGCCCCACCAGGAAACAACCATGCCTCATCTGCTGTGCCTGGCTCTCCAAGGAACACACTGTCCAGCCCAGGAGTAGTTCTTAAACTTCCTGGTCCCATTTTTTTCTCAAATATAACATAGATATGGAAACATTTTTCTTCTTATTTCCAAGACTGCATGGCTAATGAGAACTATAAAGCTAGTTTCAACTTGTTGAGACGAAGCATCACACACTCACACACACAAGTTACACGTACTGTCCCAGCATGTGAAGGTCCCAGTTTAAGGCATTTATTGATGTTTAAGAGAGAAGAAAAGGCTGAGAAAAGAGAAGAGAGAAGGGAAAAAGAGGAAAGGGGAGGTATGATAACTATGCTTGACAAAAAGGAACCCCTCCATAGTTGAAGTCTCCTCCACATTCAAGTAGATGCAGCCCAGTATGCCTAACAGCGTATGACTCCACACCCTATGCAGTAGTTACAGTGCTCTACTGGAATTTTATGATAATGATTCCTTACACTTCTTACTAGCAAAAATTCAGTGATGCTCTCTGGAAAAAGGAGGACTTAAATAACTCTTTCAGAATGGAGAACTAGTTCCCTAGCCCCTAAGCAAGCTTCTGGACCACACAGCGCCTCCTTGCCTCCTCTGAAGCTACCGCATTATTACATGAAATCAAGGGGGAAGCAGAAAGGCATCATGTTAACAATGTGTACGCAGACAGCCATGCAAGACCCAGAAACCATTTCTTTTCTTTTCATAGTCCACTTTCATCTTATTAATAAAAAGTAACTCCTACTTCTTCAGAATCTGCTAGAGCTTATAACGGAAAGCTTTCCTTCAACAAGGCTAGCTTTTCTCCAGCTGATCCTATAAACACTGTTGGCAATTTTTTCCCCAATGCCTCTAACATATTTTCACTTAGCACCAGTTTGATGTATAAGATCTGACAGCCCGGCAGTTATAGGCCACCTGCATCACTGTCGCCATGACAACAGTGAAAGACAATCCATGATCCCATGCCCTGGTCACACGTTTCAATACAGCTTATCTGTCCAAAGCCACTGAGTCTAATGGAAGAAAGTAATTACCATCTTCCACTCATTGTCAAAATTCCCACCATATAATGCTCTTCAAAATTATTTTACTCCTCTCACATGGCTGCTTTGCAAAAACTAAAAGAAATCTTAAGTGGAAAAGGGGGTGGGTGGGAGAAAGAGGAGGCTGTGACTGGTATAAATGGAGCCGCCTGTGTGTGAACTGTCCCTTTGCAGCCAGGAAGCACCAGCCAGCAAGAAGGATACATGAACAACTCCAGTTCACCGATTCCCATCTCAAGATTCTTTAAGATTTGAGTAAGGAAATTAGACAGTAAAATGTCCTAGATTTTGGCCTATTGTAAAGGCATTTCATTACTACCAACAAAACCCTCGCACAGGAGTGACGAGCCCCCTACGACAGCACGCAGTAGGCACAGTGACACTGCACAGCACAACGGTTCAGACGAGCGGAAAGGGGAAAACGGCAGATGTCTTCCCTACAAACGCTTTTCCTACAGTCGTTTTTCCAGCATTCTTCACACCTTTCCTTCACACTCTAACAATAAAATGGGTACCTGACTGACGTCTGCATTCACTACTGCATATTCTTGGTGGTGGGAACAACCCCGTCTTTGAGCAAAGTCTCATTCATGCAGTATTCATGCAGTATTAAAAAGTGAACTTTGACCGGCAAACACTTTCTGTGGAAAAGCCTTACGGAGAAAAGTACTTACAGGAAAGAGTAATTAAATTTAAAGGCAACATTCAAAGTCACATGGACTTGAAAAGCAAACTACAAAGAGCAAAAAGTGGACAAAAGGGCACAGAGAAAGATAACCCTCTGGGCGCAGGCAGCTCGAATCTTAGTAAGACTGCTCCACCCTTCTTGAACGTCAGTCATTTCCATAGGAACAAAATCATGTCCATTATCCATTCCCCAAACTACGAATAAAGTTACATGAAATGGTACCTAGCTTTGTGGTTAACATAAAATATCCTAGTAAGAAAAAATAAGCAATTTCATATGATGGAATAAATGCCAGCCCATGAAAGGACAAGAGTGATGTAATTTTTTTAAAAGTATGAAATAATGAATTCTTAGATTAGTATTTGTACACCTGTCAGAATGGGCCCAAAATGTTTTATTTATGGCTAAATCCTAAAAACCTCAGCCATAAAACATTTAACCGGCTGTCAAAACATTATAGTCATGAACTGATACTACCTATGCTATGTATTAAACATGGCAGAGTGCAATAATTAAACAACATTATTGTACATTATACAACAAACAAGGAAAGCCTGATTAGCCAAAGGCCTCTGTAACACAGCCACGTTAATTATTTGGTGGCTGCTGGATGGGCCTTTTTATCTTTTTCTTGATCACCTTGGGCCACCTCCCTGTTCATTAGCAGTCCTCAGAGGAAGCACAGTATGAGATGCAACTGAGGATTAACCTACTAATGGAAAAATTCAATAGTTTGCATCATTTTCTACAGGACATCACAGATAGAGATGCTTGCAAACACATGGATGTTCAGGAATCTTTGGTTAACATGGCCAACCCATGCCTAGAACATTCCAATCAATCCTGCCAATTTATAACACTTCAACGAAGCATTTTCATATAATTGTGTGTGGATTTCACTCAGTCATCTCAGCTTTGTCCCCTTCCCCTTATACTGGAATTTGATAAACATCATTTAGATAACAAGGGCTAGATAAATATAAATGATTTGATAGAAAGGAGCTGGAAAACTCAAGTTGTCATTGGCAAAGGAATTTCCTGTTACTCGCCCCCACTGTGGGAGAATACCCAACTTGTAACTGTCTTCTGTAATCTTCATTTTAAAAGGAACATTTCTCCTCTATCACCTCAAAGAGCAAACTTTGGCTCAGAAACCTCCTCTTAAGGAATCCAAAGCTTCTGCAATCAATAGAAAGAGTGGATGTATTTGTTCTCCTCCTCCAGCTTCCCATGTCAGTGGCCCCCAACCCTCATCCTTGCCCGCCTCAGTAGTTCTTTGTCTTCTTGATATTGATATTTCTGAAGATTACAGGCCCAGTCCTTTATAGACTAACCCGTGGTTCTGGTTCATCTGATGTTTCGTCATGATTAGACTCAGATAACTTTTCACATTAACACAGAAATAATGCTATGTCCTTTTCAGCGCATAATATCAAGAGGCACGCGATGTTCGTTTGTCTCTATATCAGTGATATTAACTTGGATTATTTGGGTTAAATGATATCTTCCAGATTTTTCTGCTATAAAGTTATTATATTTGCTTTTGTAATTAATAAGCAATTTGTGGGGAGATACCTTGAGACTATGTAAATATCCTGTTCCTCATCAAACATTCACCCACCAGTCTCAGCATATATTGATGATTTTGTGACTTCATCACTTTTTTTTTCTTTTGAGACAGGGTCTCTGTCCCACAGGCTGGAATGCAGTGGTGCAATCACAGCTTGCTGCAGTCTCGACTTCCAGGCTCAAGCCATCCTCCTGCCTCAGCCTCCCAAATAGCAGGAACTATAGGCATGTGCCACCATACTAGCTAACTTTTCTAATTTTTGTAGAGACAAGGTCTTGCTGTGTTGCCCAGGCTGGTCTTGAACTCTTGGGCTCAAGCAATATGCCCACCTTGGCCTCCCAAAGTGCCAGGATGACAGGCATGAGCCACTGCACCCAGCCCATAACTCTTTTTATACTTATTAGTTTACTCCCTAAGCAAGAGCTTTCACTTCTCTCCTCATTTGTTTATTTCATCAATTTCTATATCAGTATGGATGTATAAATCTTACTTTATTTAATTGTTGATAAATCATTACCATATTTATTTTGATGGTCCAATTCTCCCAACTTGTCCAGTGGGAGCCCATCAAACTGTCCCCTGTGTCCTTTTTGATTATTTGACAATTCCTCCTACTTTCTGGCTCAACTAGATATTCCGGCCCATGTTGTACTTTCCCTGCCCCAGCCCAGGAATGTGCCATTTCTCCAAGTCATCCTCCATATTTTTAAAGGTAATATGTTGACTGGGTGGTTTCCAATATAAAAATAAGCATCAATCTGTTCAGGGCAGAATGGAAACATCACTGGTCAATCTGTAGAAAGTAGCCAGCGAGTGCAGCTTTTTCCATGTGCTCACTTGCAGTTGCACTGAAACTGGCTTTGCTTCTGGCCACACACAGCTGGGCTATGAAAGCCATGGGCAGCTGAAGGTCAGGGAGGAGAAAAGCAAGAACACAGAGGTCAGAGTTCCAAAGCAACAGTGCAAGATGGTGGAGACAAGGGCCAGCACAGCAGCCAGTCTGCCCGCAGGGCCAAAGGTAGCAGAGACTCTTTTCAGAACCAGTAGAGCTTGCCCAGGAGGTGTGGGTTCCTTCCCTTCTTGTGCCAGGACCAAATTATTTATCACATTCCACTTGCCCAGAATATTGCATCTAGTTCCATTTTATACATAATTGCATAGTAATCTGTGACTCATCTATGAGAGGAAAATATTGTTATCTGTTCTTTTCAGAAAAAAAATAAATAAAGCATAAAGAACCTTCCATGCAATGCCTAGAAGCAAGGAGAAGAGTTTCGGGTTTTGTGGGGCCTGAAGTCTATAACACTTTATCCTTTAGGAATAAAATTGGCAGGTGTGGTGGCTCACACCTGTAATCCCAGCACTTTGGGAGGTCAAGGCAGGCGGATCACAAGGTCATGAGATCGAGTCCATCCTAGCCAACATGGTGAAATCCATTTCTACTAAAAATACAAAAATTAGCTGGGCATAGTGGCATGCACCTGTAGTCCCAGCTACTCAGGAGGCTGAGGCAGGAGAATTGTTTGAACCCGGGAGGCAGAGGCTGCAGTGAGCCGAGATCGCACCACTGCACTCCAGCCTGGCAACAGAGCGAGACTCTTGTCTCAAAAAAGTAATAAAATAAAATAAAATAACTTATTTAAAAAAGTAAAGCACTATTATATAAAATGTCTAAGGCCCGTCGCTGAACTTTGTAAAGGCCTGTGCAAGTGAAGGAACTGGAGGTCAAGTTTCATTAGCTTCATGTAAAAAGTTCTCCTCTGCCCAGAAGTACTTCCAGCTTCTTGTCATGGACCACAAGGTCTAGCAGTGTAGGAGACTATTTCTTCAACAACACCCATCAGACAGCCCTTCCATTGCTCTGGGAGAGACAGATCTTCCAGGTTCTAGTCCAGTAGACAGTACCAACTACACTCCTACTCGGTGGCCTTCAAACTCCACCAGTATCTTTCAACATAAAACAGGAAAGCAACCAGAACTCCCACAAAAGCTTAGGAGCAACCTGTTTGGCAGAGTAGACAGTCTTGTTGGCTGTTTGTTGGCTAACTTTACCTGTGCACAAATGCCAGGTTGTCTACCCAAGTGAAGGTAGACAACTGCATCTAGGATACCTAGAACCACTCAAATCAAAGTCCATCCAAAGTCGCAGGCGCAGTTTGAAACACGACCTAGAAACTCAAGCTGACAGGTGTAAGTAATGCTGCTCTGTAGGCAGGGAAAAACTCACATACTGGGTCTTACTCTCATGTTCTCAGTATATGTTTCCACACTGTTTCACCCCGTCCCGTGCTTCACACTCAGTGAACCCAGTCACCATCCACTGAACTCATTTTCCCACCTCCGTGCTACTGATCATGCTGTTTCCTATGACTGTAAGGGCTTTTCCATCTTCTCTGCCTAGAAAAACCCTGCTAATTCCTCAAGGCTGATCAGATGCCAACTCCCTGTGCAGTTTTCCTTAATATGCCCCTTCCCTGCTCCCTCTGCTCTACAAAAGTAGAATAAAATAACTCCAACTTCTATGTGCCCGTTGTACTTTTTTGTAAGTCTATTACAGCTCTTATCACATCATGCTGTGGAATGACGTGGAGAAATCTCACCAGCTACTTTAGTACAAGACCTGTATCTGTGCTGTTTCTTGAATTTCCTGCAATCTCAACAGTACCTGGCACAGAGAGGCTTGAAAAAATGTTTCCTGAATCAAAGACTGTAGCCAAAATGGCAAGTGTTCTTTTTCCTTTCACTTAAGTAGAATCTTATCTTAATTAAGATAAAACTACAATATTATTGGGTTTTTAAATCACGTAGCTGTATATAGCTGCATATAATTGCAATGCAATCAAACCTTTGATATTTTTAGGCAACTCTTTCCCTTGAAACTCTCCTTAATTATTAAGTTGGGTGTATACATGTATGTGTCTTTTAAGAAACTTTTGATTGTTGAAAACTTCAAACATACAAACGTTGCCAGAATAATGTAATAAATTGCCAGCGATCAGCTTCAACTCATGGCCTATCCTATTTCATACATACCCCAAACCCACATTCCCTGCCCATATTATACAAAGCACATGCCAGACCCCCTGTAAATACTGTAGAGTGTACCTTTAAAAGTTATGGCCTATTTTCAAAAATATTGCCATAATACCATTATCCCATCTAAAATGTATTTAATAATAATCTCTAATATCATCAAATATTGAGTGAGTGTTAAAATTTACAGTTGCCCCAATTGTTTTGTACTAAGATCTTCAACAGTAAAAGTACATTGTAACTTCATACAACTCAAACAAACTGCCCTATTTAAAGAAAAAGCTCTGAATTCATATCCCATAGAACCATAGCATTCCTCAGGACGAGACACATGAAGCCTCATTTTAATACAATGTACTAATTATGCTGCTGAAGTTTTATTAAACATTTGTCCTACAGAGATATGTAAAATAATTTTGTTTTCAGATCATTACCTTTCTACTCAAAGATTTTATCCCATAAAAACTTCCACGAGTTACTTTTGAGTTGTTCATAGCTCATAACAATACATTTTATTTTTAAGTCTTAAAGTATTTCATTCTCTTCCTCCTGAAACTCAAGTGCTCACTCTCAATTAACACAAATGCTTTCACTCTCAATTTTCACTTCTAAAATAAAACTATGGCTAGAAAGAAACTGCTCTCAATGAGCAATTTATAAAAATTTGAAATATGCAAAGCCACAAAGATCCCTTATAATTTTTATGTGATCATGCAAATTGATGCATAAGAGTAAATATTTTCACCCACAATGACAAAAATTAATGAGTGCAAGAGACTATACCAAGATTGATCTGGGAGGTGATCAGTGCCTTCAGCAGACCCCAGGACTACAGATATTCAGAAGCAAGTGAGGGACTTATGAGCAGGTGCAAAAGTTCATTTTTTGGTGACTCTAGACACATACAATACATTCTTTGATCTAGAATTGGAAATGGGCACATAAAGAGCAAAGAGCAAGTGTAATAAATGTATGCAACTGAAACATTTCTACAAAACATTTGTAGGGGGATATCTTGCCATTAGGTGAATATTAAGGTCAAGACTTTGTAAAATTAAGATTCTTTTTTATAATGTAAAAATCATTCTTTTCAATTAGGTTTGAATATAAAAAGTATTCCCACCAAATACACAGAAACTACAAATAAAAATGTCTATTTAAATATAGAAAATATTTACTAATTCACATTAATTGTAGGTGACATGGAATAATAGAAAATTGGAATTACTTTTAAATATATACAAATATGTAGAGTACATATCTTTGCCAAATATGTGTCCTTTGAGATCCTTTATTTTGTAATTTTATTTGAAATTATTTTATTGTTTCCCCTTTTAAAAAAAGATTATTCTAAATAAAAGCAGTTTATCTTATTGAATAGGTTAAATGTCCTCCCCATGCCTGTTTTATTAATTGTTAGTTTACAAGCATTCCTTCATATAAAGTAAAAAGCCTTATGACAATACCACAAATTCTTAACATCTGGGCTCAAATTAATCAAGTTATGCGGTGTTCTCAGATTTCTGAATTTTTTACTTTTCTTTACGTGTTCAAAACAACACTATTACATCCAGAGCCCCCAAGGAATCAGCTTCTATTTAGGAAGCTCCTTCCTCAAAAGTGGCCCTGCAGGGTTGCTCCTGTGGTCTCCCAAGAATGACACCTACACAGAGAACATTTCTCTTGCATGTTCAGGGCTATTTCCAGTCACCAGAAACCAAGAGAGTGTCTATTCTACTTCAGTAAAAGGACAGGGAGGCTGACAAAGAAATACAAAAAAGAACACAAGTCAGGTGGAGCCAACTGCCTGTATTCAATTCCTTCAGAAGGTCATGTTAGAGACTGCCACTATAACCTCTAACCCCACTGCTTCAAAAGTTGCCATCCCCTCCATCCTCCACAGCTCTGGCCACTTCCAGACAAAACCATTAGGGCTGGTGTACACCCTACAGGGCAGGAAGTGAATCATGCATCACTCAACTGAAAAGGCAGCAGCATTTTAGGAAGCTAAACACAGTCAACCCAACTGAATGGTAGTAACACTTATCTTGTAAAGATTTGGCTAGGGATTGTTATTGATGACAAAAGATCCAGCACTTCGATTTACGTCTCCCTTCACAGATGAGATTTTTTTTTTAAAGCGTAGGGTACTTTACATATTGACACAGAGTATAGCCATGGAGATCACTTTCTGCAACAGAAACACTCAGTGTTCTCACTATTAACCCAGCAACCTCCACACATGTCAGGATCTCTGGCTTGCAGAACATGCTGAGGTCCGGACCTGGACTGTCTTTCCTCTTCCTCAGCAGAATTTAGAAAGCTCTATTTCCTCTTCCTTAAAAAAATTTTTAAGTTCTCAAAATGGGGATTTTTCTAGTCTCTCCTTTTATTCTTAGTGTGATCTGGGGTGATTTTTAGAGTCCTAATATCAGCAAAATCCTAATTATGGGGAAGGCCATTATCTGGCATCTTATTTACTATAACCCAAAGCAAATGTCTGGGGTTCCTAATTATATTGATGTAAATATCTTTCTCGTATTTTCTTACACACTTATTATTCTCTTTCGAGTAAGACTTTTAAAGCTGTTTCTAAATTTACACTTTTACTTGGAGCTGCTGGCCACATTAAAATCTAACTTCCAAACATAAGTTAAACTTGAATGTGGTTTTATGTTTTTAAGCGTACTCCAACTATAAAACTTTGAAAGTATGAATTACAGAATATTTATTTCCTTAAGAAAATATACAAATGCTTCATCAGAGACAAAGCAAGGTATTCCAAATCAGTTTTTTAAATTCACAAAATACTGCAGTGAGCCATGATTGTACGAATGCACTCTAGCTGGGTGACAGAGAGAGCCCCATCTAAAAAATATATAAATATATGTATGTATACGTATATATATACTTATATGTATGTGTATATACAGATCTCAAAATTCTTAATAGAGAATAGAAAAATTGATCTAATCTGATGCCACCTTCCGAGTCTCATAAAAATACAAATAAAATGTTCTAAATTATAGCTATATCCTTAATAAAATTACAAAAGCATTAAATTATCAAAGGGGTTCAACAGTTTCTCTAAGCACATCAGACAATATCAGAAGTCAATAGTTCAGATCAAGGAGGAAAGATTTATCTAGTAATTCTCAGGGTAATTTGTGTGTACATGTTTTTAAGGATTTTCACAGATAACCACGCATGGTAATATATGCAAATACACAAAAGAAATAAAACCTTAAAAGAACACACTAAATTTATTTTTTTTAATCTTCTAAAATGAGAATCATGACATCCACAACAGGCATTTCTTCAGAGCCTACAGCTAGACAGCCAGAAAACAAAAAAATGTTCTGATATTAGCTACAACCGACCCACAGGTCAAAATATTTGTGGGTTTGTTTTCTTTTTTCCCTACCATATTTAGTCTTTTAAAAAGTAATAGTCCTGAGTGCAGTCTTCTGGAACCAGAATGCCTGGGTCCAAACCACAGCCCTACCATGTATTAGCTGTACGATTCTCATCCTGCCACTTAGCCTCTCTGTGCCTCCATTGCTTCATCTGTATATACATACACCTGTCTCATTAGGTTGAATATTAAATGAGCTAATAAGCATGAAGGGCTTAGCACAGTTCAGTACATAGTAAGTAGCATATAAGTATTAGCTAATAATAATAATAAACAATGAAAATGAGGATCAGGTAGTAGGACCATAACCTTGACTGTGTTTGTGGAACATCCATTCCAGGTTGAAACATAAATACCAACAGTACATAACATTGAAAATATTTGGGGGCCTGGTATGGTGGATCACACCTGTAATCCCAGCACTTTGGGAGGCTGAGGCAGGAGGACTGCTTGAGCCTGGGAGTTCAAGATTAGCTGGGACAACATGGTGAGATCTTGTCTCCAATAAAAAAGTATTTTGGAAAGCCTCAATTCATTCCTCTGGTCAATATGTATACAGTATTATGGCCCATTGGAAACGATCATGAGACAGCAGGGGAAGATAGCCTAACATTCTCTCCAACTGCAAAAATAACATGCATAACAGCCACTTCTAATCAAGCAACCCAAGTTGATTCTGCCTCCTGTTCACCTCCCCCCAACAAGGCCTCTGATGGCACACACAGGATGGATGCAGGATCCTACATTCTAAGTGTACTCATTCAAACCAATCTAATTATATTTTGACAAAGAATTTGTGAAATTAATGTAGGCTTGTTAGTGAGAGGAACAGTAGCACCTTCAGTCAAAGCTAGCTTCAATACATATGTTAAAAGGCAAGGGGTATGGCAGCATTCCCCAGAGAACTCAAGGCAAAAGGCAGGTGTGGTATACGCGCGTTTTCAGAATTCACCCTGATAAGGGCAACCTCAAGATCCTCTCACCTCGAATCTCACACAACAGAAAAACCTATTCCGTTTCCGCTATATAACCCGTCCTAGAGACCACTTTAAAAGATGTTACTGTAATAAAGAATTTCTAATAGGTGTGCTCGAAATGGCATTGTAACCATTTGACCACTCACTTCAGGAGGCATGAAAGGAACCTAGATTCAGCCACTAAGGTCTTATTAGATTGAAGTAAACTTAATTTAACTAACCTGGTACATTCCTAGATATACTTTTCTTACCTTTATTTCTCACATCTCATGACCTATTTACAGATATGCATTGCTGGTTTAGTGTAGCTAAATACAGTCATTACAGACTTCTTCTGTAGTATCCTCTGGAGGGACACTTTGGGATACACAATTTTTTTTCTCCCTTCCTTCCTTCCCTCCTTCCTTCTTTCTTTTTAGATGAGGTCTTGCTCTTTCTCCCGTGGCATGATCATAGCTCAATGCAGCCTCCAACGGCTGGGCTCAAGGTATGGTAGCTGGGACCACAGGTGCAAAAGAGGTCCACGATATTTATGCATTTGAAGACAGACACTCTTGTGTGGTCAACATCTCTCAGTCTCTCTGTTTAGTCAACTGCTGCTAGCTATTCCAGAGAGGCAAATTAGTAATTATTGTGGGCTTAAAAAGGGAGTTCCAATCACAATCAAGTCTGTCTCCCGAGGTTAAAAGCTAACCAAAGTGTGACACCTACAATGTGAATCTGAGTGCCCCCCCAATGAGTAATGAGCAGTATTAAATTACAGGTTACTACCGATACCATATACAAAAAGCTGCACATACAAGCTAGATGATGTCTTATAAAAGCAGTTATTAACCAAAGACAAATTAACAAAACCTTTAGTTAAAAGGCGTCATATCATTCTTGATATGATATCATTTCTGTTTCTCTATTTCCTTATTGGTACATGAAACTGCAAATGTGCCTGATGTAGATTAATATTTTAAGGGTATCCAATCCTTAGGCATCATGCCTCCACATTAATCTTTTGCATTTTGTTGCATATAATCCTTTTCCCATAGTTCTAATTTTAGATATAGTTAGTCCATTAAAATTAATCTTTTCCCATATAAAGACTGGTCACAGCTAAGATCAAATAGTTTCTCCTTAATCTTTTATTTTCCTCATAGAGGAACATATGGATTATGTTATTAACTGGTCTTTTTACTCTGTTTTCATTTTGAAATTATGAACAGATAGGGAAAAGGTGTCCTTCACTGCTTGTTCCCAGAGCTAAAGCGCTGCAGTAACATTCAGTTCATAACTCAGTAGCATTCTTCAGAATGGGTTATGTTGTGGCGATCTTCAACCATTATTAAAAACACATACACAATGGTTTTACGGAAAATGTACTTCTACTATCAATGAAAATCTTTTGGGCTAAACACCGAATCCAGACTGGGGGACACTTTTCTAAGTTTACGGAAACGCTGTTTCACTAAAAATTCTGCTGGTGGATATGCTGCAGAGAGAAATGTCAAAAGGCAAAGTCGTTTTCATTTGGACATATGAAGCTATGATGAGCTCAGGCTCCGTTTTTCAGCTTCCTAGAGCTTTGGGGTTGTTTTTATCTTGCACAGTGGTATCCAAAGCAGAGACATTTAGCTATTCCTAATTGTGCCAAATAGGTACAATATTAATATTTCAGTGGCACTTCCATGGCCAAGGTGAAATTTAAAATGTTAAATACTCCTTGTTTTCCAATAAATAATGGACCCCTGAAAGCCTTAGAAGACTATCCCAGCAACTTTACAACATAGCACGTCCTTCTCTTGATTCTAATAGCAAACAAGTTCCAAGGTTCTTCTACAATCAATTTCTTCAATCCGTCGGAAATGTTCTTTGGCTGGCAATCATGACCAAACCAGCACTTTGAAAGGGAAAAAGAGGTGTTAGGCTGTGTAGACTCAAAGTAGGGAGAAAGTCTTCATTATTATATACTAGCCACTGATTTAGTCTGTGCTGATAGACTCAACATTGCCATATTGAGCAAAAAGTAGAATTTTACAGACATACTTTGTTAACTGACTTTAATCCCTCAAAGTGACATCTAAGTCATTTTAAAAACCAAAACAAAGTTTACTAGAGGTATTCATACTTAAAAGGTATTGAGGGGAACTATTTGTCTAAAGAAAAGTTAAACCCCAATTTCACAGCACACGCCACCACTCAATGGCGCATGGTATGGTTTGGCCGTGTCCCAACCGAAATCTCATCTTGAACTGTAGTTCCCATGATCCCCATGTGTCGTGGGAGGGACCTAGTGGGAGGTAACTGAATCATGGGGGCAGTCACCTCCATGCTGTTCTCATGATAGTGAGTTCTCATGAGATCTGATGGTTTTATAAAGGGCTTTTCCCCCACTTCTGCGGCCATGTGGAGAAGGCTGTGTTTGCTTCTCCTTCCACCATGATTGTAAGTTTCCTGAGGCCTCCCCAGCCATGTGGAACTGTGAGTCAGTTAAACCTGTTTCCTTTATAAATTACCCAGTCTTGGGTATGTCTTTATTAGCAGCATGAGGATAGGCTAATACAGTGCAATTGTGAGTAATTTTTTTAAAGTAGGTGAGAAATTTATTCTTCTAATCAAATTTGATGACAGGAATAATCAAACCAGTGGGTTTTTTTTTTTTTTTTTTTTTTGAGACAGAGTTTTCCTCTTGTCCCCAAACTAGAGTACAATAACATGATCTCGGCTCACCGCAACCTCCGCCTCCCGTGTTCAGCAATTCTCCTGCCTCAGCTTCCTAAGCAGCTTGTATTACAGGCCGGAACCATCATGCCTATCTAATTTTTTGTATTTTTAATAGAGACGGAGTTTTACCATGTTGGCCAGGCTGGTCTTGAACTCCTGACCTCAAGTGATCCACCTGCCTTGCCCTCCAAACAAGTCCATTTTATAAAACCATTTTGGCCGGGCGCGGTGGCTCACGCCTGTAATCCCAGCACTTAGGGAGGCCGAGGCAGGTGGATCACGAGGTCAAGAGATCGAGACCATCCTGGTCAACATGGTGAAACCCCGTCTCTACTAAAAATACAAACCATTAGCTGGGCATGGTGGCGCATGCCTGTAGTCCCAGCTGCTCAGGAGGCTGAGGCAGGAGAATTGCCTGAACCCAGGAGGCGGAGGTTGCGGTGAGCCGAGATCGCGCCATTGCACTCCAGCCTGGGTAACAAGAGCGAAACTCCGTCTCAAAAAAAAAAGAAAAGAAAAAAAAAAAACATTTTGGAAGTCTAAAAGTGCCATCATTTCTTAAAATAAATCACACCAATAGCTAACTAAATATTAAGTAAATATCTGTAAGGACTTCAAATACTTTTAACCTGCTGGTAAGGTCTTAGCTTTCCTGAAATACTTTTCTTCCTATCTCATCCTATCCCCTACTCTCTGCTCCAATCTCTCCTATCCTCTAGTAAACCAATATGGTCATGATATTCAAATTAAGACAAAAATAGAAATTGTGAGCATTTCAAAATTCTTCTAGGTAAAGCTCTGCAGCTTTTTAAAGAGACAGCTACAATCAATAAAGGACTGGCACGTTTCCTATCACAGTGACTCTCCTACTACAATGTGACTCCATATTTATTTAGTCCTATCTTGTCCCAAACAAGGTTTATTAAGACAGCTAACAAAAATCCATACAAAATAAACCAAAAACTATTTATAAGGGATTGTCAATTTTGGAAAAAGGAAAAAGGTACATTTATGTTTATAGTCCCATAATTTAAAAAGGTCTAAAAAGTTAAACCCCAACTTCATAGCACATGTCACTACTGAAGAGTGTAATTATGAGTACTTCTTTTTTTAAAAGATCTACTTTTACAAGCAGGTGAGAAATCGATTATTCTAAGATGTCAAGGTGGGTGAATTTCTTGAATATGCTTTCCTATTTTCTCTTTCTCTCTCTCAAATGTAACTTTCATCAGGTCTTCTGCTTTCTGGTTCCTAAGTCTGATCCATCCAGAGGGATATCATTTGGAGCCACAGAAAAAAGTACAGCTTACCCCCTCAGAAGACTCATGTCTGAAACCCATTATTGTTCCCCACCACTTAGATCTGAATAAGATGAAACATTTAAAGAATAAAAATTTTTAAATTCTATTGTGAGGGGGGCAACACCTTTAAAAGATGTGTTATATCTTTTTGTGTAAGTAGGTACTGCATAGACTCTGAATAGTAAAATGAAGTTGGAGAGGTAAGAAAGAACTCATTCATAATAAAAATAAAGGGCAGGGAAAACCCCTACACCTTTGTAAGGTTTCTGGGGTCGTGCAAGGTGAGACCGTTTTTTCAGGCAGCTTCATGACAAATAACACTCTCTTTGCCTCATATTTCACAATGAACCCCAAGTGACTAAGGCTTGAAATGAGAATCCCTGTTTAATTCCAGTTTTTAGGGAAAACCCAGTCAGAGTTCTCCCCTGTAATCTGCAAGCGTATATCAGTAATCACTTATTAGCTTTCTCTCTTCTTAAAGTTTCAACTTGAGTAGTTGAAATGCTTTACCTTTTCTCAGAGGTTTTAAGTAGTCACACATTCTGCCCTTCCTCTCCAGTCTCCTTGAGGCTCCTTGAACATCTAGTCTCAATCCACCACACTATAGACACTGGTCTATGTTAGCACCTTGAAATCTGTGCAAAGGAAGCTGAAAATGAGGGCTACTCTGAAACAATGCCCAAGAGAAGACCTTCTTGATTAGCTTCTCAATATGCCCAAGACAGAGCCATACTGACTTATTTTGTAGTTCTTAGCTGGTGCCTAATGCAATGAAAATCCCTCTTAAACAGCACTGACTAGGTATGGAGCATTTCTAGGAGTGAAAAACACTCAGACAACTCCAAGTTTTCTCATAATTTGGGAAGATATAATCATTAGGAAGTGCTCTCTTAAGAGCCTGGAGACCTTGCACAAGTTACCCCCAAAAGCACAATAAAATCTAGGTGAAAGAATAGAAGTCAAAAGCTATCACAAAATAGAGGCTAAGCACCTCTTTAAAAAACAGGAACGGCTAGAAGAGGTGAATTTGGCATTTGGACATTCAGGGCTTACCAGACCTATTGGCAATACTAATTAGTCTTAAGTTGATCCTCCTTCACAGTCCTGCAGCTGGTAAACTGCTAGAAAACATAGATTACACCTTTTATTAATATAGAGAAGCTGTGGTGCAGGTGGCAGAGCCATAAGCATCCTGAGTGCCGTGATTAGGGGCATGACTAGTATCTGAAATTCAGTTCCAGTATCTGAAATTCACACAGAAGCAAGCCTCACAGCCAAATACCCAGGCAATAAAGGTCCCATATCCAACGCCAAGAGTCAGATGCTATAGTGCAGAAGAGGCAAATTCTTCCAAAAGAAGTGATTGCTTTCTAATGTTCTTTAATTATAATTAAGGGGTCTGAGCATCGACTTTGGGTTTTTTAATTAAGTTCAACTTTAGCTTATAAAGTTTAGACATTCAATTCATGTGTGTTCTATTAAAAGACACGTCAACTCATATCAGAATATGAGTTAATATTAAAACATATAAACTGATACATACTAAATAAAAGAACATTTTAAACAAAATAAAAGCTATTAAAATGTGTATAATGTGAAACAACGAAGAATTCACCACAAAAAGTAAATTATTGGAGCCAGGTGGAGTGGCTTGTAGTCCCAGCTACTTGGGAAGCTGAGGCAGAAAGATTGCTTGAGCCGGCCAGGCGCAGTGGCCCATGCCTGTAATCAGAGCACTCTGGGAGGCTGAGGCAGGTGGATCACAGGGGCAGGAGTTCGAGACCAGCCTGGCCAACATGGTGAAACTCCCGTCTCTACTAAAAACACAAAAATTAGCAGGGTGTGGCAGCACATGTCTGTAGTCCCAGCTATCAAGAGGCTGAGGCAGAAGAATCACTTGAATCAGGAGGCGGAGGCTGCCGTGAGCTGAGATTGGGCCGCTGCATTCCAGCCTGGACAACAGAGCAAGGCTCTGTCTAAAAAGAAAAAAAAAAAGAATGCTTGAGCCTGGGAGTTTGAGGCCAGCCTGGCAACACAGCAAGACACTGTCTCTAATAAAAAACAACTTTTAATGTAAAAACTTTTAAATACAGTAATTTCCAAAAAGCAAAGATGTTTAAAAATGTATTGGTAATCACATGACTTCATTTTTCTTCTTTGTCCTTTGCAAGAATCCAAATTATATTATACATACATACTTACTCATGCACAAGGCAAACTGACTGACCACATCACTCCTACGTAGAAGAGAAGGTACAGGTTTTTTGTCCCTTTGTTTGTTTTGCAGAGTGACAGGATCTCTCTATGTAGCCCAGGCTGGCTGGTCTCAAACTCCTGACCTCAAGTGGTCCTCCAGCCTTGGCCTCTCAAAATGCTGGAATTAAAGGCATGAGCCACAGCGCCCAGCCATAAGGTACGAGTTTTAAAGAGGCAATACCATCATTCCATTTACTGGATCTTCTTTTATAATAATAATAATAAAGGACTGCAATAAGCATTGTGTAAAAAAATAAAAAACAAAGAAGTCACACATATTCAAGACATTCCTACCTCCCAAAAGGTTTACCAACTACTTGAAAGGGGCCCCTCTTGAATGTGGGGTCTCTTCCCTCATACGCTTGCTGTTTCTTCCTCAGTCAAGTCACCCCCTCCTCTTCCATACTTCTCATCCCCTGCCTCTACTGAGACCATCCTATTGCAACCCCTCAAACAAAATGCCAGGAGCTTCCAGTCGCCAAGTCCCAGGAGACTGGTCCTTATCTTGCTGCATGTCATGATGCTGACTACATTCTCCTTAGTGTTCACTACACCACTCTCCTGGTGCTCCTCATCAATTGGACAGTTTCTTCTTCATCTCCTTTGAAGGATCTCCTCCTTCAGAAATACATTGAATGTTGTGTTTCCCAAACTTCCTGCTATTGTTCTTCTCCTTCCATGGTATATGGGCTTTGCCAATTTCATCTGCTCTGAAATTTCAGCCGTCTGCAATGTCTATACCTGCAACCCAGACCTCTGGGCTGAACTCTAGTCCTACACATCCAAATGGCTACTGGACATGCCTTCAGAATGGACCATAAATACACCCATTAAACTTTGCATGTCCAAAACCAAACATCTTTCCAAAACCCAAGACTCTTCCTAAATTGGTTAATCACACCATTTTCCAAGCTGGAAAACTAGAAGTCATCCCTGATTTCTCTTAGTCCCCCCTCCCTCTGTCTACTCAATGGACTCCTTAATATATTTTGAAACTGGTCTCCTATCTCCATCTCTACCCACCACTTACCTACTTTAAGCCCTCAGCATCTTCTGCTGCAGTATTCTATAACATCTTCACCCACCTCCCTCCATCCAGGCTTGGTCTCACCTGTCTTTCATATGGTCATGACGACATCACACACTCATTTATAATCTTTTGATGGTTTATCTTCTATGTCACAGAGCTTATGCTTCTGGGCATGGCATATAAAGCCCTCTGCATCCTAATGCCTTGCCTCTCTCACCAGCCTCTTCTCCCACCACTTTATGCCCTGAACCTTCTGTTTCAACAACACCAAAACACCCATGATTCTCTGCTCATGCCCTGTGTTATGTACCTTCATCCTCCATCCATGGAGCCCTCTTCAGGCTCTTGCAGGGGAGGGCAGTAGCCCAGATGATTGTCACTTCAATGTTTAGCCCAGCATCTATCTGGCTCATAAGAGGTGCCGTGTGACCAGTCAGTGATAAATGATGGGAAACAGCATATGGTGTGTCCAAAATGAGTGACAGAAAGTGTGGAGGGAATTTGGACTCACGTTGACAGTCAATGCAATGGGGCCTAAACATGCTAAGCACTTTCCACACGAGAAATAGAGAAAGCCAGCAAAAGCTCGACTCTTCCTTCTAAGAAGCACCACAAACCTACAGTCATGCTCTATTTTTCTGGAGAAAACATGTTGACTTCCCACTGAGCCTGCCATCATGAGGCACAATAGTGGGCACCCTGGTGTGTGCTAATAATAACAGCTGATATTTATGGAAGGCTCACTGTGGATCCAGAACTTTACTGAAAATCCTACATGAGTTCTATCTCTCAGTCCTCACATCAACACTACGAAGAAGGAATTGCTGTTACCCCTGCTTTACAGGTGGGGAAACCAGGCCCAGATATCAATCACTTTACTAAAAGCACAGAGATTTAATCTCCCAGACATTATTCACCAGAACACAAGCCAAACCTCCATACATATTTTACTTAGTTCCCAAAATTGTATGTGTACATCAAGAGCTGGCCATAAATAGAAGGTTAAAGTGACCTGTTGTGACATCAAACCTTGGGGCCACTGTTACCACCAAATAAAGTGACTTCACTAAACTGCCTTTATCCAGTGCCTCACAGACAGCGTCCCAGCACAGCATGGAAACCTAAGTGACAGAACAGACAGCTCCTCTTCTCCCTGGTGAGGCCCCTTCTGCTGTGCCCTGGCTCTCTTTTGCCCTCATTTGTCCACATTCCTCTCTGGTTTGCTCCAAACTCCCCCTCCCACCTTCGATCTTGTATTGTCCTAAAGGACAATACAAGATAGGATCTCTTCTCCACAAAAACAGAGAACTCATCACACCTCAGGAGGTACAGAAGCCAAAAATACCCATAAGTTCAAGAAGAGTTTAGATACAGTCACAGACGAGAGAAGAAGAGGGCAGTATGGAGCTCAGAGAAGAACCATGTGCCAAGGGACAACCTCCAGGGCTAAAAATCAACTAAGTCCATGGACATGTATGGAGCACCTGCAATATCCAAAGTACTATTTCAGTCCCAGTGGCAACCCTGCCTTTAAGGAGCTCCAAGCTCTGACCACTACTTGGGTTCTGTTAGGGAGTGTCAGTTCAGAGCTCCCTGTGGGCAATGGGATCTGAATGGGATCTGTGTATATCGGGAGTGTCCTTCTAACACCAAGGACTTGGAGCTCTTGGAAAGCACTCTGTGTGTCAAAAAAAGGTACACCCACACAGGCTCTCCCCACACACAGCTCCGAAGGCAGCTGCTCTGGTCTAGATGTGGGCTCAAGCCCAGAGAAGATTTTGACTGTGGTACTTTGGGAGGGGAACAAATCATAAAGTAGACAGTATATCTTCACAACAGCCATAGCTAGTGGACCACATGCAGGACCAAGGACAGAGCTAACACCCTGGGCAAGCCAGACACGTCTCCCTGTCCTTAAGGTCAGGGCAGAATGGAGAGACCCAGGCAGGGAGTAAATGGAGCAGGTAACAGCTAGGTGTGAACCTTCAAGATTTCCCTTCCATCATGCTCCACAAGCACAGGTAGTCTTCCGAAGTCCTAAATCCATCAGTCTCCTCCTAGGACCAACATCAAGAGGTCATCAGAGTGGTGGCCACACAGCCTCAGGAGCAACACTGTCCAGGTTTGAATCCCCGTTCTACCATTCATTAACTGTGGCATATCATCAAAATTCTCAGGGACTCAGTAGCCTCATCTTTTAAATGGAAACAATAATTAGAAGAGCCTCAGAAGGTCGTTCTGAAAACTGAAAGAGATGACAACATGCAAAGCATTTAAAAGTGTTTGGCACTCTGGAAATGTGAGCTGTTTGTATGATCACTTTTTCCCATCAATGGGATCACGGAAGCTCCCTTTAGGCCATGACAAATTCTGGACCCCATGTAGATGTGATATATGGGAATAACTTAGAACACAAGTTGTTTCATTTTAAGGTGAAACCAAAATTCTACAAAGAAGGTGACTCTCTAAATCCCCCCTGCCCCCAACTCTTACGCATACCTTCTTTGACTGAGACACTTATTTTTGATCAAATTAAATCACAACTGATTTCAGCTGCAGTACATAGTTTTAAAAGGTAAAGCAGAGGCCGGGCACGGTGGCTCAATCCTGTAATCCCAGCACTTTGGGAGGCTGAGGCGGGTGGGTCATGAGGTCAAGAGATCGAGACCATCCTGGTCAACATGGTGAAACACCGTCTCTACTAAAAATACAAAACATTAGCTGGGCATGGTGGCGCGTGCCTGTAATCCCAGCTACTGAGGAGGTTGAGGCAGGAGAATTGCCTGAACCCAGGAGGCGGAGGTAGCGGTGAGCCGAGATTGCACCATTGCACTCCAGCCTGGGTAACAAGAGTGAAACGCCGTCTCAAAAAAAAAAAAAAGAAAAAGGTAAAGCAGAAAAGCAGGTAGATTTTGCCTGCTTGATAATTTCCCCTGGTTCTCTGAAAAGACAGGCTGAGCCTCAGTCTTCCAGAGAGACCAAACATATAGAAAAGAAAGGAAGAACAGAAGTTTTCAGGCTGATGACCAATCCACACAGCAATGAAAAGACCCAAAGTTTAACTGGTGATTAAGAATCAAAACAAAACAGCCTAATATTTGTTACTATTCTAATGAATCTGCAATGGTGGAAAGGCACCAATAATAAATCTAAGTGATAGGAGAGGCACGAACATAATCAATAGATAAGAAAAAGTTAACTTGGAAAAAAAACTTCTGTTTCCAAACTTAAAACCAAACAGGTACTCTTTTTGTTTTCTAATTGTGGCGTGCAGTAAGCAGTTTATCAGGGCATCTCAGCAGTAGAATCACTATGTAATCCCCAGGCCAAAAACAGAAATGCACTCTTAGAACTGAAGAAACAATGTCTATGTTTACAGACTATTGTTCGCATATATCATGAGTCCTGTAGGTTGGCCCATTTGCTTACTGCCATAATTTCATCTGCCCAAACACAAATTTCTAAAAGAAGTTCAACTAAAAGTGGTACAGTATTACGTTGCATGAGATAGTCCACCAGGAAGAAATCGGGAGTCTAAAAAATTGTTCTGAGGGTCGCCCATCTGCTACAAAGGCCTGCAAACTACAGTTTACACAACCATTTTAAAAAACTGATTAAAACCTTTTGGATATTATTTGGTCTTACTGAAAGAAGGGTTTTACTCAAAAATCATTTAAAAATTGCATTTCTAAAGTATGCCTTGGTTTCATCATTGGGTAGCAGATGGTTAAGTGTAACTGAAAAATAAAAACAAAGTGGCCCAAATGACCAGAAGAAAAGCTCACAGGCCTAGCTTACGAGCCACAATACAAGATGCTAGTCCTGAAATTCAGGACTAATGCTGTAATTAATAAGGATATGATGAAATAGCCAATATTATGCAGGTTAATTCAAGAAACATTTATTGAGTTCCTCCTATAAGTCAGATTCAAACCTTGATTTCAAGTTGCTCACCACCCAGCACTGACCACTCACCATAAGCAGCACAGGACAACCGCCACGTCATGAAAAGGTGCTGGGAGGGCGTGGGGAAAGGGAAGGCCCAGGTTCTAAACAGAGAGGACCAGCAGAATTAAGGAACATCCCTCCACATCTTGCTGATTAGCCCTAATTTTACTCACCTTTCTTCCAAGCAGGGTGCATGCACAATTCAATTAATAAACTATTATCTGCGGGCCAAAACCTTCCAGTCATTTCAGTGATGGTCAAGCCCTCTTTTGTTTCTGCAATGGTGGAGGCCTCTAGGTAGCCAGAAAGAAGGATGCAGATATTCCTGGGATTTAAGATAGTATCAATATGGCTACACAAAGTCACTAAAAATTTATATTTCATAAATCTGTTTTCTTCCACTGTACTGTGCCCTTACAAGTCAACTAAATCAAATCTTGAGTTGTGTGGTCCTAAAAGATGAAGTGACTTGCTCCAGGTCACAAAATTCATTGTGGCAGTGCCTGAGCTCAACCTGATTTCCTGGCGTCCCACATAATGTTCTTTCAGGTAGACCAAACTGCCTCTCAAAGATGGAGGTGAGAGCCAGAGACAGAATTGACAGTGGGAGTGTGTATTATACTTCATAATCAGAAATTCTGTCTGTGAAACACAAACAGATAACACAGACATCCAGAGGCAGTGATTGATGGTGTTGATTTCACCTGAGAAACCTACAGAACAGGCCAGGAGAAAAACAGGGAAAACCCACAAAGCAGCAGCCCTCCACCCAGACCAAAGGCCAGAGTGCACGCTGGGATGCAACACCTACAGAGCACAAGGCAGAGCTGCCATCAGAGCAAAGAGAGGTCTCCTAGGTAAGGGAGTAGAGGGATGAGCTCCGCGCAAGAGGTGGGCTTCCTCTCCTCCAGACCCCCGTGCTCCTTATGCTGGAGAACTTGGTGCAGAGGCAGAAGGTACTTTGGAATATGTACAGAACCACAAAGATGCTTTAAAAGGTAACAAGCCAGGAAGGAAAACTAGAATGGAATTTCTACAAGCTATCTCCAAGAAAAGTAGAGAAACATTCCCTCTCACCATTTCAAAAACGAATTCTGGGTAATAGTCAATTCAGTATCACCTACCATTCCTTGCTCTTACCATTTCATTTTTTCCCCTCCCTCTGTCACCTAGCTCTCCCCTCCACAGCCCATCTCCTCCACCTCTGCCATCTCCACTTCTAAGTTCAGCATCAGCAGTGGGACGTGATGTCCAGACCTCAGCAGTCAGGCTACTGCTGTCCCTGCGCCAGGCCAGGGGCTGTGAAGGGTGAAGAAGAAGGCTCTTTGGGTCATCTGCCTCTGGCCTCCACTCAAAATGAGACACCAGGGTGTTCTGCACCCACATATATTCAGGAATGCTGTCTCCAATCTCTATTTGAGACATCAGAGATGTCATCATTTCCATATGCTTCTAATAAAGTAGCATCCATTTAAAGGCACTGTAGTCATGAGTGTGTGTATGCAGCAACTGGGTAAACAGGTCTTGTTCACCACACAGAGGCATCAGGGTGGAGCCTACACCCATACAATCAGGGCCACTGTCCTCAGGCCCGGCCCACACTCTGCAGCTTGTACGGGACATCTTATTGGTACACATGCTCCCACAATGGCAAGCTGAAGAATACAGAAATGGAGGAGAGGCACAGTCCACAAACGCACATGTTCCCTTGCCCTTCTCTCCTGTAAGAATAGAGTGAATCCACAAGGAGGTCAGTAAAAAACTGCAAAAAGGGAAGTTCTTATTAGTGTGTTGACACTCACTGCAAAGCTTGACCTATCTCAACAAGTCACTTTACTTTCCCATATAACTCGTCCCTCATAGGACAAAGAAAGGAAAAACAACCCTCGATACCTGTGCTGCTCACAGCTGTGCAGTCAAAACAGGGAAAAAAAAATCCACCTTTTTTAACTTACTCCGGCACTTACTGGAAACTCTGGACTTTGGGGAGGCTATTAGAAAAAGGTTAAATACGAGACTAGATAATGATATACCAAGGGACCATGTCAGGGCTGTTTGAACACTACTCAGAAGCAATTGCTGTTGAGAGTTGGCGACCACTTTAAAGAGCTCGGAAGAAGGCACCGTCTGCAAGCAAATGCCTTTCTGGTGCTCTGGGAAGAGCAGGCTGAAGACTTCTTGTTTTGCACAAACATCCCTGAACACGTTTGTTCACTCTTCTGTAATTCAAAGATTACTAGGTACACATATCTAGTAATTATTTCCTATATGCGGGTTATTTTCTTGTATTGTTCTTGGTTTTAATTTTGCAAGGACATAGCTTTACATATGCAACTGTATCCTCCCCCCCACCCCTTTCTTTCAATGAGAGCTATAGAGGATTTTGGTCTACATCTTGAAACTTGCTATTTTATTTATTCTGAACAAATCGGTCAATCTTTTTAATATTGTGTTGGTAAGAGTTTATTTCAAAGTGTGAGTGCTGACTTTAAGTACGATCAAAACTATGTTGAAGACTATTTTGATATCTGTATCTATTTTAAGAAAGAGGGGAGAACAGAGATGGATTTCTACCAAAAGGAGCCACTATGTGCTGTTACATGCCATATATATGGTAAATATTTATTTACAGTCTTTGATTAGGTTTAAATAAAAGCCAACAAAAAGAAAAAAGAGGGTTTAAAAAGTCCCATTTATGTAACTTAAAAATTAGTATGTAACTCTTTCCTGCACCTAAAACTACAGTGGTCCTGCCTTATAAAATTTGTAGCATTACCCAAAGCATCTTGTGGTATCAATTACAGGGTTATGAACATCCAGCCACTAAAGTTATCTGATTGGCTTAACGTCCCCTGGTGCTTTATAATGATAACTACATAGTATATAATTACACAGTCCCCAAAAGATATTTATAATTGAATCACAGGGCATTCTCTGAATGTTTGGGACAGCAATTAGAGGACCACAAAGTGACAGTACTGAAACTCACCAGCTAGAATGTAAATGAAGCACCCTAAAATTCAATTATAAGAGTCCTTTAGGTATTAAATAATTATAATACAAATCACATGGAGGGGTAAGTTTTTTTTAATTGAACTGTCCCCATAACCCCCAAAGATTGTATTTCCTGATAGTCTGTAAAACAACATAGCTAGATTTTCAGATTCCTATTTCTTCATCCAGCTGGAAAACCTGTAACAAAGGTAGAACATTCAAAAACCTGTATCTTCTTTCACTTTGCCACCTACTTATTTGGTGACCTAGTAAGTCAGCTGGGTCTTGCTGTCGCTCCACTCATCCCATAAACATGCCGCAGAATCAGAATGTCTAGCTCATTCCGTAAACATAAAATGGCTATATGTAGACAGATATTTACAAACTCAATTAAATGGAAACAAGGATACTTCATCTATCTGAATATTTACCCGTTCTTACCCCAAAATGTCTGATCATCTGTACCCTCAGCATTTTCCTCTTTCTCCAGCTATCCCTTAGCTCTTTCTTCTTCCACACTCATCCCTTCTGCCATCTCTCCCATCTCTCCCTCCAGGGAGGTTGTGACAATTAGAGTAAAACCTCCAGGACTGGCTAGCTACTACTGGCTAGCTAGTAAAACCTCCAGGACTTGACTCTTCCTTGCTGGCTCCGTGGTGCTCAGGGCAAGGAAGAGTCAACTGCAGGCTTTTTGTTGCTCATTATCTTCTTGCTTCCATTTTTTTTTTTTTTTATACTTTAAGTTCTGGGGTACATGTGCAGATCATGCAGGTATACATGTGCCATGGTGGTGGTTTGCTGCATCCATTGCCCCATCATCTACATTAGGTATTTCTCTTAATGCTATCCCTCCCCCATCCCCCTACCCCTTGCTATTCCTCCCATAGCCCCCCACCCTGCCAGGCCCCAGTGTGTGATGTTCCCCTCCCTGTGTCTGTGTGTTCTCATTGTTCAACACCCACTTATGGTTTTGGTGTTTGGTTTTCTGTTCTTGCTTCCATTTCTTAAAGGGAGACTATGTGGATTGGTCCCCTAACTTAGGAAACTTGGGGGAAATAAAACCAGAAATACTTCCCCTAACTTGGATTTGTAAAAACACGTCAAGGAAAGGAAAGACTGAAAGGATATTCCCACACTCAAGGAGCTTGTACAACCAAGGCAAGAGAGGCAAGCCCAGAGGAACTGCACACCAGTCACTTCTCCAGATGTTCCAAATCACTTCCAGGGCACAGGCATAGATGTTCCCAAGCCCTGAATGCTACAGCAAGTGCATCTCCACTTACAGCAGATTTGTAAACAGATCTATTCTCTACTTAAAATCATTGTTTTCGAGACCAGTGATCAAAAATGTAAAAACTAAACCCTGAATAAACATCAGCTCCCTTGCAGAGCCTAGTGTTAAAATATAAACTCCGATAAGTAATTAGGAAAACACCACAGGAATAAATAAATATACATATAAATACATGTGTGTTTTTTTCCAGTAGATTTTGACCTTGTAATGACATCTGTTCATGAGAAAAAGAAATCTGCTTGTCCCAGCACCATAACCCCACCAACCTTCATAGGTGCTCTGCAAAAAGAGGTCCCATAGGGACCAAGAATATGGTGACATTTGGTGCTCTTCCATCAGAGTGTGAATATCACCCGTTTTCTCCTTTTAGCTCGTGCAATAAAAATATTCTCAGGCACGAAGCACAATGGCACGGGCTGCAGCCCCTCCTCATGGAGTGTGATTCTCTCTGAGCCTCGCCTTCTGCTGCGTTTGAAGGAACCTCTCCCAGGACGGAGTAGCCCTGCTGGATCATCCTTTGCACTTTGGAATCAAAAGAAAAGAAACCAGAATGGGTGTCCATAACTACAGAGGTGTTGAACTCATAAAGGACTCAGGAGGATGGTGTAACTCTGGCCACAGTAGAGCACACTCACGGGGCAGCCAAGGAGACCCCTCTGGAGGAAAGTGGAGTTAATTAGCCTTTTTATGCACATACACATGCCAGCTTCACACATTTAAAAAATAGACCCATGCTCAGCAAAGGGCCTATTTTAACACTGTCTTGTAAAAACCACATAGACAGATACTCTATCTCCTTTCTAGCAGCAACCCTGGCCCTAGACACTTGCTGATTTTAGCTAAGTCTTAAGAATAAAGACATCATGCGCAAAGTGCTCTGAAAAGCATGAAAATCAAAACAACTTTCACTCCTACAAGAAGTACTGGGCCCCAATGAATTAATGCATCTGATAATTAATTGGCATTCTTGGAGGAAATTCTTCCTCTGTAATGTAGCCACTGGGCTGCCATGGAAAAAGATTCCAATTTATGTTTGTTGAATAAATGATTTGATTAGTGACCAAAGTAAGGAGTGAATGTTTTCCAAGCATGAGCTTTTCCACATGGCCCGGGTCAGCCACCGTACAGCAAGGCTGGCATCAGGCCAAGAGCCCTCTTGCCAATGAGATGAGAAGTCTCTGAAGAGCCACCATATACCCAATGCTGAGAGAGTTTCCCAAACAAAAGCCAGCCACGGAGTTCAACAACTGGCTTGCCATGGCACCATATGCTCCACAATATTGTCCTGCTGCAACACTGGGGCCTGTCTTTAGTGTCCCCATGTGCTGCACAGCTGTCAGCCCAGGAGCTGTTTTCTCATGATTTTCACTGTTTTATTACTTTTCTGGGAATTCAAATCAGTGTAACCATGCTTGATGCGCTAGTGAAAAATGGTATCTCCCTCCCCCTTCTCCTTCAACCTAATGAATTGTCTTTTTTCATATCAAAGAGTAATGAGCACCAAACCACATAATATTTATTCATGGAACAAAAGACCCAAGGATGGGGTGGTGGGAACAGAAGAAACTCCTGGGTGTGGATAGAAGAAAACCTGGGAATTTTAACGGAGCTCCTCACACCGATTTCTGATGACACTGGGTTCCATTTACAGGGAAATCCCAACCGTTTTGCTCTCCCCACTCATTCCTGGGAGGGGCTCCCTTCAAGCAGTTCCCTAGTTGATACTCAGAGACCTGCTGCTGAGAGCTGGCAAGACCCAAATGTAATTTGTCCCATAGCCCTGACTGTGAAGTGTCTACACATTTTCTTTTTCAGTGAAATTCTCCTAAAAAGCCTCCTCTTGCCTCTCTTGTAAGCAATAAGCCAGTATATCCCAGAACGTTCTAGATACATCCCTTTTCCCCCCCACCCCACATATTCTCATGAACTCCATCGTGGATGAGGACATGATTTTTTTTAAGCCCGGGAGAAAGAGCCACAGAAATAATGGCGATACTGGAGCATCGTTTATCTCGGATGACATGAATTTTACCCTCCCCACTTTGTGCCATAATCAACCTCTTACACTCTGCTCTGCAAGTTTTCTTATTAGTCCAGAAAATCCAAAATAATGTACAATAGTAGGAATAATTTCACCCAACCCATGGTTAATCTCCCTCTTTGTAGACACTGACAGTGTTTAATCATTCCCTTTGCAAAAGATCCCCAAATTGGGAGAGGTTGGATGGATGACTAAGTCAAGTTAGTGCAGAATGAGTCACATTTCTTGAAGGTCACTTCCCCAAATGTATGAGCCACCAAAGTGAAAGGAAAACTGTTTCTTAAGGTAAGCTAGCTATTAAATAAAGGTTCCTCAAAAAATGATAAACAGTGATACTAAGAAAGAGGCTAAAGGGCTACGTGAACAACCTTAGGAAACTGAGGTGGCCGAGTTGCTTTTTCTTTCTCCCATTTTATTATTCAGTATTTTAAATTTCTCCATTTAAAGATTCTATTTTGAAATTTTTAAAGGAGATTTTTTAAAAACTATAAACAAAGTTTAAATTTTTTCAAAAAGTCACAAACTCAGTCACTTCTTCCTACAATCCGTGTCACTCATATGGCTGTGGGTTTTAACATTGAAGAATTTCTTTCTAGATAATTTTCCTGAAGCCCAGTAATCAAATATTTTTCTAAGCAATCCTCTTGCTTCTTCCTCTTACAGTCTCATTTCTAAGTCTGTCAAAGCTAATTGTCTCCATCCTCAAATGTATTGCTCTTTAGTGTACCATAAACACATGTATTACAAAAAGTTGAAGAAAACAAGTGAAGTGTGCAATACACTTTGAAGGAAAAGATAGACATAAATAATTATTCAAAGTATGCACTATCTTTGTTAATAGAGTAATAAAAATGGCATTAGAAAAAGTGGATGAGAACATCAAAGCCAGCCAATCCTCCTGTCTTCTTCCATTTACGGTGGTCCCCACCCCCGCAAGCCAACACCAGAAACTCTTGCACCATTGCTTCAAAATCAAGAGGAAAGCAAAGTTCTCCAGTTTGCAGTCCTTTGACATTCCAGAACACAGATAAACACAAACCCTACCAAACCAGTAACACAAACAACCTGTGCCTCCGTGAAGGGGAAGAAGGCATTATTCTCACAGACACACGCTATCATTAAGCTCCTTTACTTGAAACTACCGTTACATCTTTCCGAGCCTTCCAATTCCAATCTCAACCACAAATTTAAAGTTAATAAAAAGCTCCTGAATTATTCATATCAGTCCTTTAAATCTAAAAACAGGAACAAACACTAAAAAAGCAATAGCCATTTAAATTTCAATAGCCTGAATGCCAGACATCCCTGATTGTCACACTTTGTCACCCTCCAAGTCACCATTTCACATTCCTGGTTCACTGTGGGCTCCAGGCATATTCCACTCTAACAAATACAACTTGCCAGAAGTATTTTTGAGCGTGGTTATTTACGATTTTCACGAACAACTTTTTCAAATATTCCTTCAATAGGTTCTGAGAATTTAGCAGCATAAAATCCAAATCTAAAATCATTGTCTCCATGCTTCATTGAAGAAAATGAACGTGAAAAATCCAATAGCAGCTGCAAACCATTTAAGAATTCCTAGTTAAAGTGCAAAATACATTTTCAACCATTTAGCCGTAACAAGTCTAAATGGAGAAAGTTGCTTCTTTATATAAACCACCTCTGTTTACCAAACATCAGAGAATTTCCGGGCAGAGGGCTACTGCAGGATGGGAATAGTAAGAGCATGTTACAACCCATGAGGTGCTGATCTGCACACACCACTGTGAGGAAATACCTTAAGTGATTAAAGACAAACGCTACCTGCATGCTTGGCAAAGGAGTCCACGCTACTGCCACACACTCTCCCCAATGAGAGAGAGGGAAAAGATGGACTGAAATCCCACAGTGGACTAGAACGGGGGACAAAAGGAGCCAGGAACAGAAGATGGCAGTGTAGGAAGGGAACATTATGCTTTGCCCCAGCTGGGGACTCTGGCAGTATTATCACTTGGACATTCTGAAGCCCAAACATAAACAATTAAAATGTCATATTTTCTTTGACTTAGTATCCAGAAAATTTTGTTGAATTCTCACATATGTCAAATTTATTTGTGTATATGTTTTTTCTTTTCTTTTTTTTGAGACAAAGTTTCGCTCTTGTTGCCCAGGCTGGAATGCAATGGCATGATCTCGGCTCATGGCAACATCCATCTCCCAGGTTCAAGTGATTCTCTTGCCTCTGCTTCCCAAGTAGCTGGGATCACAGTCGTGTGCCACCACGCCCAGCTAATTTTGTACTTTTAGTAGAGATGGGGTTGCATCATGTTGCTCAGGCTGGTCTCGAACTCCAGACCTCAGGTGATCTGCCCGCCTGGGCTCCCAAAGTGCTGGGATTACAGGCGTGAGCCACCGCACCCGGCCATGTATATGTTAATAAGACACTCCTATTTATAAACTCATATGGCTATTTGACTGTTCTGTCAAAATTAGCCTTTAGGCCAGGCACAGTGGCTCATGCCTGTAATTCCAATACCTTGAGAGGCCAAGGCAGGAGGATTGCTTGAGGTCAGGAGTTTGAGACCAGCCTGGGCAACATAGTGAGAAACCATCTCTACAAAAAATTTTTAAAATTGGTTGGGCATGGTGGCACACGCCTGTAGTCCTAGCTACTCTGAAGGCTGGAGCAGGAGAATCCCTTGAGCCCAGGAGCTGGAAGCTGTAGTGAGCTAAGATGGTGCTGCTGCACTCCAGCCTGGGTGAAGAGCAAGCCCCTCTCTCTCTTTTTTTTTTTTTTTTTTTGAGACAGAGTCTCACTCTGTTGCCCAGGCTGGAATAGCCTTGAAACTTTGCCACATTTTTCTATTAAAAAACGGTCTGAAACACTCACTTTTTGAGTTATATTAAAAACAAAAATTCAGCTGAGCACAGTGGTTCATGCTTATAATCCCAGAACTTTGGGAGTCTAAGCCAGGAGGATAGTTTAAAGCAGAGATTCAAGACCAGGCTGGGCAAAAAAGAGAGATCCTGTTTCTTAACAACAACAACAACAACAACAAAATCCATAATAAGGTTAAGATTTGATTTTAGTCATTTATTACCTATTATAAATCATCTCTGGACTCTTTCAAAAAAAAAATAAAATGTTTTCCAAAGGAATTAGAAATTAGATGTTTATTGCTACAGTTGTAATCTCACTACACTTTGGAAAATATCTTTTATCTAATAGTTGTTTAATCAGATAGCTATGAAACAAGTACTCTAAACATTTAGATAACCATTTATCTATAATCAATACAAAGGGAAGTGTTGTACTTCATGCAAAATGCAAGACAGTTGTCTACCTTGACTGTAGGTGAAAGTCATCCTTAAAAGAAAATATTCTAGTGCTAGAAATAAAAGAAACAGAACCATGAAAAATTAGAAGCAAACACAAAAATAAGATGGCACTCCTCAGAGGGACAGTAGAATAGCTAAACTAAATAAGGGAAAGTTATAGGTTGAAATTTTGTTGCATGACCAGAGCAGCACCTTTAACAATCTCTTAATTTATCATACTGGATGGCCTACGTACAAGATTGAGAGAGAAGTTTTTTCTTTTATATACGTACCAACTTTTGCTATTTAAGCCACTGAAACAGAAGGCACCTAGCTTTCTTTAGAATGAGGAAGCCCCCTTCCCTAAAGCTTACAGCGAGCACACAGCTGCATTAACTTAGCTGCCCAAAGGCTCAGAATAAAAAAGAAAGCAGTAAGATGCTATATGGCTCAGCTAAATGGCAAAAAATAGCTACACTGGGCCGCGCGTGGTGGCTCACGCCTGTAATCTCAGCGCTTTGGGAGGCTGAGACAGGTGGATCATGAGGTCAAGAGATTGAGACCATCCTGGCCAACCCCATTTAAATACAAAAACTAGCTGGGTGTGGTGGCACATGCCTGTAGTACCAGCTTCTCCGGAGGCTGAGACAGGAGAATCGCTTGACCCTGGCAGGCAGAGGTTGCAGTGAGCCAAGATCATACCACTGCACTCCAGCCTGGGAGACAGGGAGAGACTCTGTCTCAAAAAAAAAA
>NW_016107319.1:5554794-5570968 GCF_001604975.1 Cebus imitator
AAGACCAGCCTGAGAAACGTGTGAAAACCCATCTCTACCAAAAAAAAAAAAAAAAAAAAAAAATTAATTAAAAAAATGAAAATTGAAATTTAAAAATGGCTATACTGAATCTAGGTCATAAATTGAAGCACAATGCTTAGTTTATTGGAATCATTTGGTAGAGAATGCCATGTAAACTTTAGGCCCTGAATCATGTACATTCCCACCCTTGCTTTATCTCTCTGGGTCAAATCTTTGCCACATGCATCTTGTACAAGGTTCCAGATCCTATTATCACTGTCACAAAGGTGGAACATGAGGTGGTGGGAAAGGAGATGGGGAGAGGAGAAACACACAAGGCCAGAGGTATGTGAGGCCAGGAGACAGCAAAGTTGGGGACCTCATCATAGAACATCAGGGCGCTCGGGCATGGTGGCTCACGCCTGTAATCCCAGCACTTTGGGACGCAGAGGCGGATGGATTACAAGGTCAAGAAATCAAGACCATCCTGGCCAACATGGTGAAACCCTATCTCTATGAAAAATGCAAAAATTAGCTGGGCATGGTTGGCGTGCACCTGTAGTCCCAGCTACTACGGAGGCGGAGGCAGGAGAATCACTTGAACGACAGAGTGAGACTCCAACTCAAAAAAAAAACAAAAAAAACAGGGCCATGTAAGGACCAGCACTACCATGTCCGTGAATTGTAGCTCCCATTCAGACCAATAAACAAAAGTCAAATAGACAAGAACTTCTCTTTGGGAAAACATGGCCATTTAGAAAATGCAGTTGCTCAGACAACCTTTCCAAGAAGGAACACTGCAGTCAGGTGAAGGCAGAAAAATGTAGCAGCCAAGAGCACAGATTCTGGAGCCAGGTTGCTCCAGCAATTATGGAACTATAGACAATAATTGTTACTACCTCAGTGCAGGGAAGCTGCAATGCAAAGGGAAAGCAAAATAACTAAGAACTCTGATGAAGGGCAGTCTTCAGACCACTGCAGCACCTGTGTATAATGAAAACTGATAGGACTACTCACTGTCTAAACAAATGCTATAAGGTGCCTGTCGAAGCAAGTCCATTTTGATGCATCTTCTACAGTTGGCCAGGTCAGCAGGTTGTTATTACTGTGTTACACAGATGACTGGATTAGTCAGGGTAATTTAACCTGTAGGAAGTGGCAACTCACAGACCTGAGATTTTTATGACCACTCCAATCTGCACCCACGAACACCCCAGGTACTGTATCACCCACTGAAATACATTTTACAAATAAAGCCATATAATCACGCCTGTGAAACACAAAGCTCAGGAAGGTAAAAAGAACCACAAACTTGTTCAAGGAAGTGAATTTCCCACTTTCACAGAATAAGCAGGAGCTGGCTGAACAGGTTCCTTCTTCAGTAAAACCTCTTTAAGGGCCAGCTGAGAAAAAGGAACGTCACTCCTATAAGATGTATTTGCCAAATACACAGCCTTTAAAAACTAGTAATGTTCTGTGCAAAGACCAAAACTAGTTACTAGAGTTGATACTTTTTTAAGCCATATTGTTAAGGAGACATAATTACCATTTGCCCTAAAATGGGCTGTAATAAGATTCAGGTGCTATATTGAACCATATTAGAGTAAGGGATTTTTCCGCCAACTTGTTTCTCTTTATACATATTACATCTATAGAAAGAACCCTAAATCTGTGCTACAGAAATGCTCACATATGTACAAAGGATATACGGATAAGGATGTTCATTACAGAAACATTTAATTAGCAAAAAATAAGAAAACACCAAAGTATGTATCAATAGGGAATCATTCAATAAATTATGAAATGGTCACAATATGGACTGCTATACAGCAGTTAAAAAGAATGAGTTGAGAATCTACATGTACCAACTTGGATGCTCTCTAAAGTATATGAAAGAGAAAGAAGTGTATTTCAGACAAGTACACATAATATAATTCCATTTATGTAGAAAAAAATGAATATGTGATTATGTACAATACGTACAATATATAATATACCTGTAAGCGAACAGAAGAGGGTCTGGAGAGAGAGACTCCAGACTACAATTACTTCTGAGAAAGGAAATAACATTGAGGGGCAGAATTAAGTCACTTCTTAACCTATTTACTTTCATTTAGTAATTTATTCAACAAATATTTAGAGTTCCTTGTATGTACAGGTAGGTCCTTTCAAGTCACAGAAGTATACCAATGAATAGACAGAGTCCCTATCCCTCTCCAATGTTCAGCCAAATGAACAACTTTTGCTAGGACAGTTCTACTCAGCAAAGCGGCCTATTTCATCTTGGAACAGCTTAAATTTTTATAAGATTGGCTTTTTAAACATATATATATTAAATCACAACTTGGATCCTAATAACTGTCAACCAGTGATCCTAAATTTATCCCCTCGAGGCCATACAGAGCACATCTAATCCCTTCCTCACGTGACAGTCCTCCAAATATTTTAAGAAAGCAACCCTATCACCCCCTAAATCAGACTAAACACCTCCAGGTCTTCCAACTGTTCTTCCTGGGACATAGTTTCAAGACTTTGCACCTTCCTGCGTGCTTCTTTCTAAATGTTCTCTTCTTTTTCTAGTTTCCTCTAAAAGCCCAATGTCAAGCCATGATTATGGTGCTACAAGTGTCACCTCGTCCAAACAAAAGTGAGGGAAGGAAAGACAAAGACAATGATCTGCCTCATTGTTAACAACTATACCACACCTCAAACTGATTCCTCACCACACCAACTAATCCTCTCCTTTCCACAGTTTTATATGAAATGAATTTTGTTACAGAAAGTAATGCTTACAGGAAGATACAAAGTATCTAACACCCTTAGGCTTTTCCTAAATGTTAGTCTTTTAAGCATTTCCATGTACATATCCAATAAGACAACAAATACCATTGCATAAAGCTAATTTGAAACACAAGACTATGTCCTGCCGCTGTCCAATGAGAACAAGGACGTCTTGCTCACCGCCACATCCTCAGTGGCTAGAGCAGTGCCCAATGTGCAGCGGCTGCTCAGCACACGTTCAGTAGACATTGGCTTGTGCATGAGTGAAATAAACCTCAAATCACTCAACTTCAAGTCTGCCTCTGGGCAGGAGGCAACAAGTAAGTGAAATGTAAGTAATTCATTAAAATATGCCTGGCATTTGTGCAGCACCCTAAGGTGTTCAGGACTTTACATATGCTAACTCATTTGATCCTAACAATGACTCTGTGAGGTAAAAAGAATGACAACCGTTCACCTTTCTGACAGGCAAGAAGACAGTGAGAACAATCGTGAAATAAAAAGCCAGAACATTACACTACGTGGCCAGCTACGATGGCGATGTCATGCAACACAGCGGTCCTCTAACTTTTCCCCAGGCTCCCTCCACGTCATTGCTGCACCTCTGCCTCTCTCCACCCTTCAAGTAATGAGTGTTTTGAGAAAGCTGAGAGTAATGCCACATGTGTAAACCCACCTCCTTTCATATTTTCAAAATTCTAGGAGAGCTTCTCATCATCAGCAATATTTTGGATCAGGTAATTCTCTGTTATGGGTGTAATCTCCTGTAGGAAACTTTCTACCCACTTCTTTCTACCCACTTCTACCCCTGCCTTCTAGATACTTGTAGCAGTCCTCCAACTGTGACAATGACAACCAAAAATGTCTTCCTACATTGCCAAATGTTCCTGAGGTAGGGCCAAACCTCTACCAGTTGATAATCAATGAATTAAAGCCTGGATCCATGGCTCACACCTGTAATCCTCACACTTTCAGAGGCTGAGATAGGCAGATTGCCTGAGCTCAGGAGTTCAAGACCAGCCTGAGAAACGTGTGAAAACCCATCTCTACCAAAAAAAAAAAAAAAAAAAAAAAAAAATTGGCTAGGAGTGGTGGTGAGCACGTGTAGTCCCAGCAACTCGGGAGGCTGAGGCAGGAGAATTGCTTGAACCTGGGAGGCAGAGGCTGCAGTGAGCCGAGATCATGCCACTGCACTCTTGCCTGAGTGACAGAGCAAGACCCTGTCTCCCAAAAACAAGCAAAAACAAAAAAAAAAAAAAAAAGAATTAAAGGAATCCTATAGTAAATCTATTCACAGGACAGTAGTAATAATTTAAGAGAGCACGGAAATATTTCAGAAACATGATTTGTTTTCTACCCATTAGCTCTTAAAAATATATATTTGAGTTTCAGTAAGTTCTCCAAGTTCAGTATAGGTCACTAAAAGCATGCTTTATTTCTATAAACTCCCAAAGCACCAGGATATGGTCTGTTTACCCACACATACTCTCACATGTCTCTGTCCCCTAATATCCATTCTAGGTGATGCCCCTGCCTCTCCTACCTTACCACTAATTCAAGCCCTTCACTGGGTACCCATCCTTTTAGATTCACTCTCAATCACTGAGCTACTTTCAGCATCTAACAAACAAAGGAAGAGAAATAACCAACCAGAGTGAGAATCAGGGCACAAGCAGAGCATCTTTCAGAGCTGGGCAATACTTTTGAGTCACAGTTTCAACCCACGTTGAATCTACACAAATAGACTTAGAGCACTTTGGCCTTTTGCTTTGAAGGGATAGAAGCCCCTGTCCATACGTGCTCTGGAGGTGGAGAAAGGTGTTGGGAGAGGGAAGGGGAGACACAGCAATGTAACCTAATAACCTCCTTTACCCACAGAAGTAAATGCTGTTAATAGTTGAGGGGTGGAGGGTCCATAAACATGAAATCATATACAACTAGATTCTACTCAACAGGATGGAGATAAAAGGAGTTAGGAAAATTCTGGAAGCTGGCATTTAATAACTTTAAGTTTTCTACAGTTGTTAAGCCATTGCAAAAGGGGGATGAATGTTCGTTACTAGCATTTTAAAAGATTCTACTTCAGCATAAAGGTCATTTTCAACCAATAGGAGGTCCAATATAATTAAAAGATGCCTAAATTATTCTTAAGCAATCTTTTGTTGTTGTTGTTTTTGAGATGGAGTCTCCCTCTGTGGCCAGGCTGGAGTGCAGTGGCGCAATCTCAGCTCACCGCAACCTCTGCCTCCCGGGTTCAAGCGATTCTCCTGCCTCAGCTTCCCAAGTAGCTGAGACCACAGGCGTGTGCCACCGTGCCAGGCTAATTTTGTATATTTTTAGTAGAGACGGGGTTTCACCATGTTGGGCAGGCTGGTCTCCAACTCCTGACCTCAAATTATCCACCCGCCTCAGCCTCTCAATGTGCTGGGATTACAGGTGTGAGCCACCTTGCTCAGCTGCCTTTTGAGATTTTTTATTAAATTCCTCCAAGAATAGTATGTATAGCTTGCCATAGTAGTAATTTCCTTCTCCTACACATGTGTGTATGCGGCCCTCAAAGAATGCTGAATGCTGTGCTTCTGTCCCAAATGGAGAAAGGAACTAAAAAAAACTCCTCCACTGTTTAAGAGATGGGACTGCCAGGTAGACTTAAAAAAAGTGTGCTCCTTCTCTGATCCACTGAATGGAACCCCATGATCTTTGAGTATTTATTATACAGCAGGCCCTCAACTACATTTTCTGAGTGATTTTATCTAACCTGATTTCTTTGGTTCTTTAAGCTTTCTTAGATTTAAACAACAACAACGAAAAACATTTAAACTAATCAGTTCTTAGTGACAGCTGATTTTTCAGAAGCTATATTTCCAACTCACAAACCTGAATAGTGAATTTTTGGAATCTGTCTGGAAGGCATACTATATTTGTAATAAAAATTTAACTGGGCGGGGGGAGGGTTTGAATCCTGTAATTTTGGAGCAGTCATCCACAAATTAGCTTATTTTGCAGACACCAATGTCAAACTAGTTTGAAACAACAGGAAAGTAAAGCATATTATAATATTTCTCTTAAAAATCCTGGAAAATGGATATAACACCCTGAAGCCTGAAACTGCTGTCACTGGCATCAATGAGTATATTGATTTTTAAAAATCTGTTATCCCCTTGAATCTGGCTAGAATAACACTGAAAATCTACAGAGAATGTATACTGTCCAAGTCTGGGATGCAAGAGCTTGATTTAGCATTTTAACTTCCATGAAACACTGTGGACAATGTACCAATGCTGTTGAATGAATAAATGCAGTTAGAAACTCAGTCTTTATTATTTGTGCTAAGGAAGAATAAAGGCAAATCCATATTAAATCCAAAATGGTATTGTATCCAATTGTTTCATTAGTTCTGAGAGTCAGGAGCACCAAAATTAAATTTCTTCCCTTCTTATTGCTTCTTCCCACTCTTTGATAAAGGTGCTAAAGATCACTGAAAAGACCAAAAGGTTGGCAGCAGGTGGGGGAAGGAAAAACAAAGCAAGCAGCCAGAGGATCTGAAAAAACTCAATAATCAGCCTTTGAATTATAGAGTGAAAAATGTAAAGCTATTTGGGAGACTTAAAAGGTAGATACTAAGAAGATCTTGACAGTGAGTTTTAAATATGTTCCTCTTTATAAGAGTCTGATGTCTGATTGATTGATTTCACAGTTCTCCCAGATGAGTAATGTGGAAAAAGACAACGGAATTTAGCCTTTTTAAGCTCAAGAGTATAAGACAAGACTGTTACTTAACAAACACAGAACAGTAATCACACAAGTACTTCAAATGTATCCAAGAATTACTATGTAACATGCAAAACAGGTTCTTATATTAGATCCCTTCTATGGCACCGGCACCAGGATGAGTGAGTGAACGAATGAACGTGTGAGCGTGTATGTGCATGTGTGTGCACGTGCGTGCATGAGAGAGAGAAATACCCTATTCCTATCTCAACCAAATGGGTAGGAAAACCTCTCTAACAACAGTTGGCTATTTGTTTCACAGCGATATTCAGAAAATAACTCTATATAACTCAATTTCAATGTTTAAATTCCTAATCTTTCTTCTTCCAGAAATGTCAGTAAACTATGTACCAGGACTGCCCATTTTTCTCCTATCAGGTGTCAGAAAACCTGAAAAAGATTCTAAAGTTTGCCCTTATAGTTCTAATGAGACAGGGTAGAAAGTATCAAGCATACTAGCTTCCTGAAAAATTGGCTTCCCTGGGGAGGAACTCAGCTTGAAGAGCATTTTGTAGATTTTGATTAATGGTTAACTAACTCTGCTTCTACTTTTCTGATCACTGGCTGCCCAGTACTAAATAAAATGTACCACAGCCAAAGAACATAACAGAATTAAATATGTATTGGAGCTTTAAAATATGCTTCTTGAGAATTAAAAGAAAAAAACGTGATGGACAGAAAAGTGAAATTTCAAAAAGTTTTCCACCAAACTCAAGGCACACGGTGTTGGGCAAAGGAAAGCTTTTCAAAAGACGTTGTCCTGTGACCCACGCTAGCAGCAGGACAGGATAAGCCCAAGAAAAGCTTCTCAGAGGGAAGATGTAGAAATAACTTGATAAGATGAACTTGCCAAAAAATTGATACAGAGCCAGTAATTTACCTTCAACAGGGTAAGAAGTGGGAAGCCAGCTTCATTTACAAGGAGAGTTAGCCCTGGACTACTATGTTGACATTTCCTAAATCTACTCCAGGAATGAATGGAACATTTTGGCTGGGTTGTAGTTGTCTCCAATTCTCGATATTTAATGCATTATCAAATGCGTTTTATGAATTTTATGTGATAAGCTCTTCAGAGCAGGGGTCGCAACAATTTATGCAGTCTGTAAGCTTTATATAGATTTAAGCCCCACATTCTGAAAGTTACAATGGTGCTAATGCAGTGAAAAGGTAATGAAAACAATATGGGTCTTACCTAGGTCAAGTAAGACTATCACCATTTTGAAATTCTGAAAACTGTGCACTGACATGCTTTCCGATGCGCCTGCACAATTACATTCCAGTCAGGTCAACCTATCTTTGGGCTTGAAAATGAACTTGTCAACTGAAATTTACCTTAAAATTTTAACCAGAACTTCAGTTCCAAATACAGCAAATAAACAATGCCCACCCTTTTGTTACCACAAATAATTAAAAGACATCTTTTCAGGCTGGGCGCGGTGGCTCACCCTGTAATCCTAGAGCTTTGGTAGGTCGAGGCGGGCGGATCACGAGGTCAGGAGAGAGTGACCCTCCTGGCTAACACAGTGAAACCCCAGCTCTACTAAAAATACAAAACAATTAGCCGGGCCTGGTCGCAGGCACCTGTAGTCCCATCTACTCCGGAGGCTGAGGCAGGAGAATCGCTTGAACTCGGGAGGCTGTGGTTGCAGTGAGCCGAGATCAGCCACTGCACTCCAGCCTGGGGGACAGAACAAGACTCCATCTCAAAAAAAAAAAAAGTATCTTTTCAACTGAGGCTCTCTGATAGGTGAAGTCAATAGTTTTCGCCGTGTCTTTGAGAGGAGGAAAAAAACTTCTGTGTCAATAAAGTGGTGGCAGTTCGGGTGGGATCATCTGATTCCATGTTCAGAACGGACCTAATATCTGAGGTACTGCAGCTTCAAACCCAGGTCTGCGCTACCTGCTCTATCAACAGAGCTGGTGAGAACCCACATGGAACCCAGCCCCCTCTGCAGCAGCCTGGAGCCAAGGAAAATTTTTTACTCCTCACCGGCTCTGCTTTTTGTTTGCTAGTTTGTTTTTGTTTTTCATGCCCATCCTTGTAAATGTGTAAGACAGGAAAACAAATCAAAAGAGGCAAAGCCCTCATTAGACTGCCTTCTTAGCCCAAGCCAGGCAGAAAGAGAATTAATCGATATTTAGTACTTTGGACATACTGATCCTAAGAAGGTAAACAAAAGCAATAAAACAATAAAGAATCCTATTCATCTTTATTTTTATATCACAGTTATTATTATTTGGCTGTGGGTGATAATCGTTTTTCTTTAGGGCTTTCCAAATAGAGCCCAATCTGAGAACTACATTTAATTGCTCTGTGCCTCACCAGAGTACACCTATAATCCAGCAGTCAATTCAAGAAAATAAAGAGAAACATTTTCTTTACAACTTCTATTTTTGAGATTTTACCTCATATAGAGACTGTTAAAATACCCTGGTTTCAAGCCAAGGTTAATTTTTAAACTAATTATTTTAAAAGGAAATATAACTTGTAGAGCAAGTATTGTTTTTTTTTTCTTTTTATTGGTACACAGAATTTACTTGCACTCTTTGCTTAAGAGTTAAGGCTTACATTTATTACACTCATCATACATACTTCCCATGGTATCAACGAGAGATGATATTTTAGCTGAAGCCAAAATACTCTCCTATTCTGTACATAGCTCTGGTATTTATTAATACATAAGTCTAATCAGTAGGCTAAATCATTGTCATAAAACCGATAGAAAAAATTTATTTTCAAGCAGTCATCTTTCAAATCTATCTGTTGTTAATTTGCTAAACTGGGATTCACTGTGAAATCTACAGCTGATGTCTCTGGCTATTCAAACAAGCATCATCTTTTTATTTTCCAAAGTAAGCTGTGGTTTGGGCTTGCTGTCTCCTTCCAAGTAACGTCAGGAGGCTGGGCTTGCTTCCACCTGCGAATGTATCAAAACCCAGGCGCGCGCACTTCCCTCCACCCATCCCAGGACGGAAAGGAGAGAACACAACCCAAACACCAAAACTTTCTGGTCGCAAACTCTACTTATCTTGCCGGGTCAATAGACCCAGCACTGGGAACGGCACTGGCTTTTGTTCCAGGGTCGCCCAGCTGGTGAGGTAAACGCCACAACAGCCCTTGATCCCTATAGATTGTGAGAGATTCTGTGGCACGGGAATTTTGGAGCCTCCAGAAAGGAGCTCATTTCTCCGCAATCCATGCGCGTGGGGTGTACCAACACACGAAAAGAGGACGCGGGGTGGGCAAGGATGAAACCTACAGTGCCTCTTAAATTCTTCGGTCTCAGGTTCACCAAGTGAGTCTCCACCACCAAGGGAGGGCGCGAGGTGGGCGGGGGTGGGAGAGAAATAGGTTGGAGAAGGGGACCGGAGCTACAGTCCAGAAGCAGGACCGGCCCCGCCTCCGGCTACAATCAGAAAAGCTACAGTGTGTCAGTGGTTTTCGGCTTCCTGTTTGTAAAGCGAGAACCTCCCCCCTGACTCCGGGACTGTCGTTCTTCCTCAAAACCGAGACAGCCCCTTCTTCGCTCTCCTGGCAGGCTCCGCTGCTGGGGGAGCGGGGAGGAGGGAGCGGGGGGATGGGAGGCGCGACGGGGCGGGGACGGCGGCGATGGAGGGGGCAGGGCCAAGGGGCACAGTGCCCCTCCCGCCCCGGGGGTTGAGCTGGGCCGCGAGGCGGACAAAGCGCCTCCCGCTCCCTCCCCCAAGGCCGCGTTCCAAAAGGGAGGGAGAAGGCGGGCTACAGGGGCAGGAGGAGGAGGAAGGGGGAAGGGGAGGGGAGGAAGAAGTGGAGGGGAAGGAGGAAGGGGAGGAGGGAAGGTGCTGCCGGCGGGACTGGGCAGGATCGCGCCGACCTGGGAGGGGAGGGAGAAGGGGTTGGGCGCCCTGGGAGAACGGGGAAGAGGGAAGGATTCTTGAAGCCGAAGATAAACAAATTGTTCCTCTTCACGTGCGGGGTGGGGGGAGGTGAGGAGCTAGCGCTGCGGCCTCGCCTCCCTTCCCCCAAGGCGACTCTTTGTCACGGAGCGCCGGCCCGAGCGCCCGGCGAAAGCCCGCGGCGGCACTGGCACTACGACCGGCGCCGGAGACTCACAGACAGGGAACGCGTGCGATTTCTAAACCGCGCGCCGGGAGGGCCGCCGGTGCCGGGCTCTGCGCCGCCGATCGCGGGGCGGTCAGCGCGGCCCCGGCGCGCTCCAGGATTCCTGTCGCCCGGCCCACCCAACACTCGGGCGGCGCGGTGGGGGAGGGGGCGCAGACACCTTTCCCAAGCTTCCGGCCTCCCCTCACCCAGAAAGGAAAGCAAAAGAACCGGAGAGCGGAGATAAGAGAAAGGATTCTAGCCTCCAGCCTGGGGGGTGGGAACTGCCCCTTCCTCCTGGAGAAGTTAAGCCATTGGCTGCTCATCCTACCTCGAACCCGCCCACCCAGCCATTTAAGCCTCTTTTACCTCCCTGCTACCTTCCACTACTCTGGGCTTATTCGGCAGGCCCCCAGAGTTGGCGGGCAGCGTGGCGGGGGGAGCCAAGCGGAGAAGGACACCGGGCAAGCAAGTTTAAAAGGAGAAAAGGAAAGAATGCCAAGCGAAATAGTGTGGTGGGGCTTCTTGGCGCAAACCTTTGGTATTGCTTTCCCCTCCCGCCGCCTCCAAGCCGCTCCCCTCTTAACCCTCCCAGCCGCTCCACCTGCCGGGCCGGCCCCGAGTCTCGAGCAAAGAGCGGAGCGCACTCGCGCTCCGCATCCGCGCGCGCTCCCGCGAGCACCCCCGCGCGCAGCCACCCTCGCTCGTTTCTCACCCACTTCAAAGTTCATTCACAAAACTCTCAGACTTTCTCAGCCCAAAGGGGGTTAGCTGGGGAGAGGAGACGAGAGGCTCTCCTTCCCCCGCTTCCCCTTAGGGGTTGAGGGCCTGGTGCCCGCCCAGAATCTGCGACAGCATCAATATCTCCTTGCACGCGGCGAATGTGCAGAGAGGGGTGGGCGTAGAGGGACAGGTCTGGGGAGGCGAGGCGGTGCGGGGAGAGGTGGAGTGGGGAGCGGCGAAGAGGAGGAGCAAGGTTTCAACTCGGGGGTTCACTCTTTCAAATTGGTATCTAAGAAAGGGAGCGGGGGGAAACTTTTCCAGCATCTCACTCCGACACTCCTCTAGGCTCCCTCCGCCCCTCGCAGTCGTGACTGGCTTCTCCCCTCTCACCCTCTCCTCCCCAAATCTGACAACCCTGACAGCTTAACAGGTAGCGGCGATTGCAGCTTTTTCCCTAAGAAAAGTTGACGTTAACCCTTCGGCTTCAGCCCACCTCACCCACCGTGCAAATCAGACTCTCGTACCCCTATGTAAGAAAGCTCCACACACCCCCCACCACCACCACCCCCAACGCGCGCCCCGAGCCCGTGCGCCCTCACCATGATCAGCGTGTGGTTCCTCTGCTCCGCCGAGGCAGCCTCCGCATCTTGCTGGGGTTTGCTCGGGTGCTGCTGTTTGCCGGTGCCGGCGCCCGATTTCTTGGCCCTCTGCTCCAGGGTCCGCTGGTAGAGGCTCACGGTGTCCCGGCGTTCCAGCTCCAGCTGCTCCACCTGAGCCTGCTGGTACCTATTCTCGCAGTTGACGTGGTGCCGCCGGCAGCCCTCGATGCGCTGGCGGAGCCGCTCCACCACGGTGCTGTGCTTGGGAACGGCCGCCGAGCCGCCGCCGGGGCCCCCGGAGCCGCCGCAGCCACCGGCAGCCGGGTGATTGCTACTCGGAGCAGCGGGAGTACTATTGGGAGTATTATTCACACCGATCCCGGCCCCGCCGAGGCTGCTGTTCAGGCTACTGTTGATGCAAATACTACTGCCATTCGCGGCAGCAGCGGGGGCTGCGAAATCCCCCATCCTGCTCCCCGGGCACACTATTTTGGAAGAACTTTTTTTATCCACCCCCCTATCAGCCTCCTCCTTGGGTCCAAGGATTAAAATAGTTTAAGTGGAACGCGGGGGAGACGCAAGCACATGGATGGAAACGGCGATCCCGACGGGGCGAAAAAAAAGGGGGGGGGAAGATTTTGGGGTGGTTGTTTCCTTTTTTTAAACTGTAAAAGCTCGAGGGGAAAAAAAGAGGGGGACGTTATCGGAATACCATCAGACACCTATCAACAAAAAGAATCACAACAAACTGAGCCAGCAGCAAATCGGGTTGCAACTCAAGGGGAGATCCGCTCCTCGCCTGCCTTCTTTTTATAATCCATTATTTTCTAATAAATTCCAGGAGATTTCCGGTGGTTGGCAAGCATTTTCTCCCTACGTACCGAAAAACACACCCCATGTACACACACAAGCATATGCCTCCAGTGCGGACACGCGCGACACACACTCACTCCACACCGCATCGGTAAACGGCAAGCTTGCTTATTGCATTTTCCTTCCACAAAAAAGTTTTGGTGTTTATGCCGCCCCGTGTTCTCAAAGTACTTTGGCTGCTCAGTTGCATTTCACAGGAGCCTAGATATCGAATCCTCGGGCTGGGGGAAGTAAACACATGGCCAGTCCGAGGCGACTGCAAAAGTAGATCGGTGAAGTCCTTTGCAAAACGCCGCGCGGAGAGCAGCCCCTAACGCTCGGCTGGGCTGCCGCTGCCGCCGCTGCTCCTGCCACCATCACAATGATCAACTGCTCGCCGCCGCCGCCGCCGCCGCCGCCGCCTCCTCCTCCTCCTCCTCTCGCTCCTCCACCTCCTCCTCCTCCTCCATGCCAGCGGAGTGATATCAGGACGCGCGAGCTCAGTAAACACGGCAGCGGCGGCGGCTGGAGGCCGTGAGACAAGCCCGCGGACACGGCGCAAAACCCGGCCCGGACTCGCACCCGACAGGAGCGGGCGCGGCTCGCACCGGCACCCGGCTCCCGCCTCCGCCGCCACGGCGCCCCGCGCCCCTCCCACGCCCCCAACCTCACTACCGCCCTGCGGAGGAGTCCGGAGCCCCTGCAACGGGGAGAAGAAAGATTCTGGGGGATCTCAGAAACAAATCAACTTTTGACCTGTGTGTGTGCGTGAGAGCGTGTGTGAGTGTGTGTGTGTGTGTGTCTGTGTGTGTGTGTGTGTGTGTGTGTGTGTGTGTGTGTGTGTGTGTCTGTGTACGCGCGCGCGCCTGCGCGGGGACGCGCCTGGTTGGGTTTCCTTATTCCAAGGGAGGTATCAAGGAGACCAAGTTGTTATACATTTATGCATTATATTGCAGAACTGTGCATGACCAGGCAGAAACACTGAAGCTTTACAGCAGTTGTCTGTCATCCCTATCCATGTGGAAAGAAAAAGGCAAATGAGTGACTTATTTTTAAAACCCAAGCAGTAAATCCACACTAGTAACAGCGCTGCTTATGGACACTTGTTCTAAGTCAAGGCCAGTCTGAACGCACAAATACCAAATTCTAAATAAATATAAATAGGCATCAAAAATGTGTAATATTATTTAATTCTCCGTACATAATGATTGTTGTTACTAAGTCAATTGTTGTTTCACTTACCCTTGGAAAAAATAAAGCAAGCAGGGACTTGGAGGTGAGACTAACAGTACATTTAAACAGACTGTTTTGAACACTAGGTGCTAGTGACAGCAGTAATTAAGGGTCCTTTGTAAATCAAGTGGAAAGATTGCAGATTTCATGGACTAGAACTATAGAAAAAATACAGCATTTCACAGTTTGTCGTGACCAAAACAAAAACAAGCAAAAATAACAGGCCTATTGTATTGCTAGATATATTTCTTTCTGTTTCAATGAAGTACAATTAAAATGTACTAGCAACTGCAGAAATCAATCTAAACTTTCCATTTTATTAAGGCACATTGTCTTTCCCGATATTGTCTAAAAAATAACAACTAAAGATCAAATATTCTTGAATATGGACTTAAACCATTGCATATACATATTTTTTAAATTAAAATGGAGAAATTGTCATTTCTCTGACAATCAGTAGACCGTACATCTTGATTGTGAGATGTTAATTATAAGGCATTTTGTATTATCTCAATAAATCTTAAGAATTAGTTTTTAGGGTAAAAATACACCCCAGTTTTCTAAAATAGCCAGGAATAAAAGAACTTTGGATCTTATGCATTAGTCATGAGATCTGATTTAAACCATCTTCATTTCTTGGCATTGCAGATTAGCATAGGATGCTATTTCTAACCTCATAATGTCAGCGATAAGAAGCTATATTTTTCTTCAATTAATCAGGTCTATATAGTGAACGAGTCACTGGATTATATGGTAAAATGGGCAGCAAAATATTTAATCGGGTGTGAGGCTACCTCTAAGTAGTAAAACCAACTTAAGAGAGTATGTCTCTCATTGAAGTTGCCATACTTTTTCTGGAGGCTATCTAGTTAATATACAAATTTGTGTTATCAACCTGCCCCTCTTCAAGTCTCAGTCAAAATTTAACTGGACTAGGTCTGCAGCAAATGAGTCTATTCAGATTCTGAAAACATGTAGCGAATTATAAGAAATTAGAAAAAGAGGTAGCAGAGTGTCTTTTTCACATCTTCACTAAATTATATCTCTATTAACTCAGGAAACTCATGGCTTTGCCGCAGAGGGGAAGCTCTGACTCTGCATTCGCTTTGCTCCCTTTCCACTGTAGTTTAGTTCTTTTCCCTCCTCCTGCTGCACTCATCACCATCACTCATACAAGACTGCAGCTTGATTTACAGAGGCAACAAATTTGAGGGTCTTAAACACTGGGTCTTTCGTTTTGAAAGTTAGGTTCTCATTTTAGCTTTTTCCTGTGACTCAGAATTTAATTATTCATTGAGAGTTTCTCATTCTGGGGGAAAAAAAATGACAACAACAGCACCATGTATTCCCCTCAAGCTGTTTACCTCTCCTACCATGAAGGGAAACCAAAAACACACAAGAATTTGCATCCTTCCCTTTGGGGAACCAGCAGGTGGGACAGCACACTTTGTGGTTTTACCACACAGTTCCCCAATGACAAATGGAGCTCTTCTTGCACAACCACAACTTTGCTGCCTGATTTGAGTACATGCATGGGCTATACCCAAAAGAAAAACTGTTACATATGTACACACAAACAAGCACATACACAGGCACCCATCTTTTATCACTTCAAGATGGGAGTGGCAGCCACAAGCTCCAAGCCCCAGATGTGGGGACAGGAAGAACTGTGTAACTGTGTGATGGCCAGAGGAGAAGAATCTTTGAGAAACTGTCCTGTGCAGGACTCTACTGTGACATAGTAGACATCAGAAACCCCATTCTAATTGTGCAGGAAGATTAGAAGAAAAAAAGCAAGAAGCAAGCAAGGCTTGCATCTTGAGCAATATATGCCAGTCACCCTGAATTAGAGAAGTTAATCTACGCTAGTGACCTTAGAAGAAGCAGAAACCTTTATGCTGGCTACTTCCGATCTCATGATGTAGTCCTGCAAGGTTGCCAGCTTTCTCGGTCACCATCCTAAAGAACTTGTTGAAAGTCATAGAGAATTTCAAGTTCTGGAGAAGCAATTTTAGTCTCTTGTCACTGTGGGACACTGGACCATCTTTGTCTTTTCTGTGAGCCTGCTACAAGGCAAAACTTCAGTGTGGGAGCTGTAGACGCAGCATCAATGCTATTGCTGAATGACCAAAAA
>NW_016107319.1:5571023-5579571 GCF_001604975.1 Cebus imitator
AAAAAAAAAAAAAAAAGAAAAAAAGAAAAAAACTGAGATGCCGTAGCAGCGATGAGAAAGAAATTACTATGACTGCATCTCCAACTGTGATGATATCTCTCTGGATGCCAAAGAAAGAAGGGCTTGATGAATAAGTACCTATAGCAGGCTTTCCTGCGGTCCTGGCTCTGAGCCAAAGTTGGCAGTTCTGAGGAGTTCAACCAGGTTCCGTTTCCTTTATGCCAAGTCTGTGTCATCTTCCTATATTCATCTGATAGGGCCTAGAGTCCCAGTGACAAGAAAGAGACCTTTGTGCATAAATTCCAGTCAATGTGCCACCTCTGCTTCCTTCTTACTATGGATCAATAGATCTGCTTTCATAAAAGAGTACCTTGTGGCTAAGGAAGAATAGGAACCCTCTGCTGCCCACATATGCACAAGCAAACCTTTATATCTTTCCAGAGTGCGGCCCAGGCATTCGTAAATTACTAGCAGCCAGGGGATGTGCCCTCAGCCCATCCAGCAATAGGTATCATTTCAATAATTCCATGAATATATTTATGACCTTCTGTGTACCACACACTGTGGTAGGTACCAGGTGAACAGCATAATATCAGTGTATAGAACACAGTCCCAATCTCAATGACAGCCAACCAGAATCAAGGCAGTATGTGCCGTAATGGAACAAATATGGAGTGGGTATAAGAACAAATAAGAGTGCGTGCTTGGAGGAATTAAGAATCCTTCTCCAAAAAATTCACCAGTAATTCCTTCTCATAGGATTGTGAGTGTGAAAGGGTATGATGAGAAATTAGATAGAGGCTGGGGAGACAAGCAGGACCCCGATTGTTCAAGACCATCCAGTTTAGACTATATCCTTGGGATGATGGCTGCCATTAAAGGGATTTCAGCTGATTTGCATTGTTGACTTTGGCAATGCAGTGGATGTATTATTACAGCGTTTTCAGAAGCATGTTCTGAAAAACTTGGTTCCATGAGATGCTTTACCAGAAAGGCTTCTGAGCTAAGTAAGTTTAAGAGATGATCTGTACTGCATCTCTCCAAAGAGTTATTGCCACATTGAAGGTCACAAGAAATCTTGCAGCAAAGCATGTTTAACTTTGTTTAACCTAACATTGCCAAAATCCTGCTACGTCCCACAGAATAGAACACACTCTAGAAAGCTCTGTGTAGGAGACAGTGCAAACTGCAGTTCTAAATCCACTTAAATTTACAACAATTGCTTGGGCACGTAGCCTGAGTGAACGACCACACTGCCCTTGCCATCTGCTCTACCAGAATCACAAGTTCAGATCTCCCAGTCCTTCCTAACCTCAGCTGGGTATGTGAATTCTGACCTTTAAATATTGAGGAAGTAGCAACACAAAGGCAAAATCCCAAAAGGGTGAATTTGACTAGCCTTTTTCAGCATTAGTACTTTGAGTATGTTATATTAATAACTATCCCTGTGTAATAAAACCTCCTTATTAAGAGAAAAGGTCGGCCTTATTTAACTGAAAATCTTGATTTTGTAATAGCTTTGAAGCTATAGATTTTTGTTACATTTGAAGCATGCACTCGGTCTAGCCTAACAATACTGGCCTCTTGGAGCTATTTTAATGATCTCCTTTTACCTAGTGAACCAATTGTATATAGGTGACATGCTCCATGAACTAGGGGTGTTTCAAAAGTTTGTTTCCTTAAATATGTAAATACCTCTCAAAAGATTCTGTGTAGTACGTTGTTAATTCTCATTTTTATTAAGAAGGGGTTTACTAAGTCCTAGATCATGTCATAAATTTTTAGAGGAGTGTGAATTAATAGGGTTTATTTTCTTATTCATGTATTTTAATATGTATATAATGGTTTCATGGTTATTAGGGAAAAGGTTGTCTAAAGTCCATGGCAGATAACTATTTTTAAAGTCTCATTCTGTTTCATATATATTTCTACTCTTATGGTTAAATAATTTAATAAGGCATCTGGCTTGAACAATGTCTGGCTTTCATATAAGATGTTGAAGACTTCTGAAAGAAAAAATTTATGAAGTTTTAAATTTATTGAAGGCCCATAATCAGCTAAACTGTTAACCTTAGAAATAATTAACTTTGATTGGCAACAGTCATTGAAAACTTGCTCTATTCCAGATTCTGTTGTTTTCCTCCATTTCACTGGTGTAGAAACTGAGGCACAGAAAATTTAAGAAACTTCCCAAACCACACAGCTTAAAAATGGTAGAGACCCAATTTGAACCCATCTCTGGAAGAACATGTAAACAGGTTCCTAAGGTTCCTCTTCATTTTAAGGTTCTACCTTTCTACAGAACTAAAATTACTGTGTTTTGGCTGGGCACAATGGCTCACACCTGTAATCACAGCAGTTAGGGAGGCCAAGGCAGGCAGATCACTTGAGGTCGGGAGTATGAGACTAGCCTGGCCAACATGGTGAAACCCTGTCGCTACTAAGAAATATAAAAATTAGTCTGGGCTCCTTGGCTCACGCCTGTAATCCCAGCACTTTGGGAGGCCGAGGCGGGTGGATCACGAGGTCAAGAGATTGAGACTATTCTGGCAACATGGTGAAACCCCGTCTCTACTAAAAATACAAAAATTAGCTGGGCATGGTGGCTCTCGCCTGTAGTCTCCGCCACTCGGGAGGCTGAGGCAGGAGAATTGCTTGAACCCGGGAAGTCGAGGTTGCAGTGAGCCAAGATCGCGCCACTGCACTCCAGCCTGGCGCCTGGCGACAGAGCAAGACCCTGTCTCTAAAGAAATAAAAAAGAAAGAAAGAAGGAAAGAGAGAAAGAAAGAGAGAGAGAGGGAGGGAGGCAGGAAGGAAGGGAAAGAAAGAAAGAAAAATAAAGAAAGAGAGAGAGAGAAAGAAAGAGAAAGAAGGAAGGAAAGAAAGAGAAAGAAAAGAAAGAGAAAGAAAGAAAGAGAGAGAGGAAGGAAGGAAGGAAGGAAGGAAGGAAGGAAGGAAGGAAGGAAGGAAAGAGAAGAGAAGAGAAAAGAAAGAAAGAAATATATAAATTAGCCGAGTGTGGTGGCAGGCGACTGTAATCCCAGCTACTCCGGAGTCTGAGGCAGGAGAATCAATTGAACCCAGGAGGCAGAGGTTGCAGTGAGCTGAGATTGTGCCATTGCACTCCAGCCTGGCAGACAAGAGTCAAGACTTTGTCTCGAAAAATAATAATAAATAAAATAAAATTACTGTGTTTTACTCAGGTATAATTTTTGTTTGTTTGTTTGTTTTTGAGACGGAGTCTTACTCTGTTGCCAGGCTGGAGTGCAGTGGCGCGATCTCGGCTCACTGCAACCTCTGCCTCCTGGCTGGGTTCAAGCGATTCTTCCGCCTCAGCCTCCCCAGTAGCTGGGACCGCAGGCGCGTGCCACCACGCCCGGCTAATTTTTGTATTTTTAGTAAAGACAGGGTTTTACCATGGCCAGGATGGTCTTGATCTCTTGACCTCGTGATCCGCCCGCCTCGGCCTCCCAAGGTGCTGGGATTACAGGCGTGAGCCACCGCGCCCGGCCTTCAGATCTCGTTTTAACAGAAGTTTGTTGCTACAGAGGGGTAACAGCTGAGGAGTCATTTTGTAGAAAGCTGTCTATGGCCATGCTTCCCTCAGCCCCCATTCTGAGCTAGCCACTCTCTCAGTGCTCTGAGAATCCTGGGCATTTTTCTGTCTTGGCACTTATATTACCGCATTCTATTGTAACTGTTTATTTATCTGTCTGTGTCTCACTTGTGTTTTTTTGGTCTTGGGACCTAACACAGGGCTGACCCTGACAGAGCTCCGTAACTGTGTGTGGGGAACAAGTAAATGAAAGAGGGAATGGTAGCACACAATTTACCGAAGTTACAAAATCGGAAAGGGACTTGTGGCCAGCACCAGGCAATAGCCCCCGAGGAGAGCAGTACTGCACTGCCATCCTGTAGAAACTGTTTGAATGCACTATAAGAACATCACAGCACAATCTGATTTATATTTCAAAATACTGTGTCTCTGGGGTTTGAGGTATTCTATCAATTGACTTGGAAAGGTGCAGAGGTGGTAGAGAGGCAGAGTAGAGCCAGCCTCCTAGGGCCCCTCACCCCAAATGCACTCTGCTGTCTGTCAGGTGGGGAAGGGGCTCACATTTGTTGTACATCACAGACAAGTGTTGGATACTGGCCAATGCATTTTCCATATATTAACCAATGTAATATTCCCAACAACCCTAGGATGTGTGGAAACCAGAGTTGGCCCAAATGTGCTTTTAACACACATGAATTCAAGTATGCCTCCTTGTTTGTTAAAGAAAAAAGAAAAAGAAAAAAACATACACATACTGTTTTTTCTCTCTTTTACTTGAAGTTCTGGGATACATGTGCAGAACATGTAGGCTTGTTACACATGTGCCATGGTGGTTGGCTGCACCTATCAACCTGTCATCTAGGTTTTAAGCCCTGCATGCATTAGGTATTTATACTAATGTTCTCCCTCCCCTTACCCCTAATCCCCTGACAAGCCCCAGTGTGTGATGTTCCCCTCCCTGTGTCCATGTGTTCTCATTGCTCAACTCCCACTTACGAGTGAGAACATGTGGTGTTTGGTTTTCTGTTCCTGTGGTAGTTTGTTGAGAATGATGGTTTCCAGCTTTATCCATGTCCCTGCAAAGGACATAAACTCAATCTTTTTTATGGCTGCATAGTATTCCACGGTGTATATGTGCCACATTTTCTTTATCTAGTCTATCATTGATCCGCATTTGGGTTGGTTCCAAGTTTTTGCTATTGTAAATAGTGCTGCAGTAAACATACGTTTATTTTTAATTCAGTGGGTCCATCCACTTCATCCATACTCAAAAAACAATGGAGAGGCTGGAAATGGTGGCTGTAATCCCAGCACTTTGGGAGGCCAAGGTGGGAGGATCACTTGAGCCCAAAAATTTGAGACCAGACAAGGCAATATAGTGAGACCCTATCTCTTGAAAAAATTTAAAAATTAGCCAGGTGTGGTGACATGTAGCTGTGGTCCCAGCTACAACTTATGGGGCTGAGGTGGGAGGTTTGCTTGAGCCAGGGAGGTTGAGACTGCAGTGAGCTGTGATCATGCCACTGCACTCCAGCCTGGGTGACAAAAGTGAGACGCTGTCTCAAATAAATAAATAAATAAATAAATAAATAAATAAATAAATAATAAATACATGGTGAGATGAGGGCTATAGATTTTGGAGTTGCTAAGAGTTTAGAGAGGAATGTGCTGTATACAGACTGTATATATATAGACTCTGTATACTAGATTTACTCTACCTCATGGTTGATAGAAAGTTCTATGGACTGAGTTTATGTCCCCCAAAATTTATGCACTGAAACCCTAATTCCTAGTGTGACAGTATTTAGGTATGGGACTTGGGAGAGGTGATTTGGTCATGAGGGTGGAGCCCTCATAATGAAATTAGTGCCCTTATAACCAAAGACAGGAGAAAGTTTGCTTCCCCCTGAGCCCACCCCCATTTTCTGCGGTGTGAGGGCACAGCAAGAAGCTGTCCACTTGCAAACCAGAAAGAGGGCCCTCACCAGGAAGCGAGTCAGCCTAACCTTGATCTGGGACTTCCCAGTCTTCAGAACTGCATGGAGTAAATTTCTGTTGTTTAAGCCATCTAGTCTATAGTGTTTTGTTGGTTGGTTTTGGATACAGGGTCTCACTTTGTTGCCCAGGCTGGAGTGCAGTAGCACAATCAGAGTTCACTGCAGCCTTGACTTCCTGGGCAGGACCATCCTCCAACCTCAGCCTTCTGAATAGCTTGGACCACAAGTGTGCACCCCACACCCAGCTAATCGTCTACAGTGTTTTTGTTACAGCAGTTCAAGCCGAGGCATGGGGGTTTTAAAGTAATTATGATAGGTCCGAGAAAAATGTAACTCCACCACATTATTACTCCCATTTTATCGATAAGAAAACAGGCTTAAAGAGTTTACATACTTGCATTCAAGTCAGATCCAAACCCTCTTTCTTATGTGTCTCCACACTGTCTGAATTTCCATTTGTGGGGTGGCTGTTGTTGTAGGGGCCTCATAGCCATTCTGTCTCTTCTAGTGCCATTTATTTAGCAAATATTTATTAACTATTGACAAGTCCTGTGTAGGTGTGAGGGATACATACATGAAAAGAAATATTTTCCTCCCTAAGGGAGCTTAACAATCTAGTGGTGAGAAGGAAATGTACATAATACAATAGGCTAGCAACAGAGAAGTATAGTCAGCTCCTGATGGAGCAGAGATTAAAGGACACTAGGAAAAGTTTTGTCATAGTTAAAACAAAACTAGAAAAAAAACCAATTTGAAAACAAAAAATTAATCTAAGCTTAGTGAGAATTACCCTCGATACTAAGGTTTCCCATCCCTTACATGGTCTTTGAAAGTAAAAACTAATAAGATGCAATGTTGAAGAACACAAAGCATCACTTTCATTGTCTGGTGAAAAAGCACCCTTAGGTATCTATCTGTTTAATGGTTTATATTGCCTGTTTCTTAGCTGTGCCCTCCCTTTCTAATGCTGGAACAAAGCCTAGGCAACATCAGGTTGTCTCTGAACAAACTGCATTCTTCACTTTTACTCCAGTAGACAGTCTAGGTCAGCAGTTTTTAAGCCATATTGAGCCCTAAGAATTCCCTCCGAGGGGTCCCAGGGGCTATTGTATCGGCCGGGGGGTGGTGGGGGGGAACATGGGCTGGGTCTTGGATCCTCTTCGACTCAGCTGCCCTCTTTTTCAAATTGGAGTAAGATACGCTTTGAATAAAGGGTTCCACAGCTAAAAAGAGTTTGAAAATAGTTCTGTGAGTCATCTTGTTTTTGCTAGCAAACTCGCTTTCCCTCCCTGGCCCAGCCCCCACTCTCCGTCACACATGTCTGATTGCTGCTTCTCCTCTCAATGTCACCAGACTGTGGTTCACATTGGCTCCGGATTGGTTAACTCTGGCTCCACAGCTTACTTATCCACTTGTGCAGTGTCAGGTCCTTCAAGTTTCTTGTCATTCCTCTGAGATGGAAAGGTTTAAGGAATGTGAGGTGATGGAAAAAGCAATTTACTGCAACCAACTGCAGAGGATGGATCAAGGAGGGATGGTGCGGCAGAAGGCTGACCATGTTCAGAAGAGACACTAGGATGATCTGTCTGGTGCAGTGGTAGAATAGGGTTTGAGAGACCCGAGACCCGTGCAAAGGTAGGTGGTTACTAAGAAGGGTGTGTCCTGATATCATAGGATTTTTGTCTTACTGAGTGGGATATGCAAGTTTAAGACTGTGGACAAGACAGAGCTACCAGTGACGCAGGTTCTTCCGCTCTCCTTAGTTTCTCCATTGTATTAATGCCAAAGTGGTGTCAGGGCCACCAGATGGTTAACCTATCCAGGACATCCACATATTTTGGTCCAGTCAGGCTTCTGATTACTCATTGGCTTTTGATGCCAGAAAATAATCAAGTGTGAAATATAACAATTTTAGAATTAGAGTAGTATTAGCTCCCAAAGGATTCAAAACAAAGGTCTCAGCTTTGGGCTGAATGTTCTTCATTTCTTCTGCATCCTTTCCTGTTAATTATCTGTTAAAGAAAATCTTCAGGCCTGGCGTGGCAGCTCACCCCTGTAGTCCCAGCTACGTGGGAGGTTGAGGTGGGAGGATAGCTTGAGCCTAGGAGTTCAAGGTTTGAGTGAGCTATGATCTTGCTCCAATGTACTTCAGCCTGGATAACAGAGTGAGCTTTTGTGTTTAACTTTAAAAAAAAAAAAAAAGGGGCTGGGCACTGTGGGTGGCTGAGGTGGGTGGATCAGCACTTTGGGAGGCTGAGGTGGGCGGATCACAAGGTCAGGAGATCGAGACCATCATAGCTAACACGGTGAAAACTTGTCTCTACTAAAAAATACAAAACAGCTGGGCATGGTGGCACGCACTTGGAGTCTCAGCTACTTGTGAGACTGAGGCAGGAGAATCGCTGGAACTTGGGAGGCGGAAGTTGCAGTAAGCCGAGATTGTGCCATTGTACTCCAGCCTGGGCGACAGAGTAAGACTCAGTCTCACACACACACTAAAATATTTAATAAATACATAAATAAATAAATAAATCTTCAGCATAGAAGAAATTTAAAAAAATCTATACTACTTTAGCTACCATCAAGGAACAGACCTAGCCCAGGGATGAAGTAATAGCTGCCCAGGACTGTGGATTGTTCATTGAATCAACTCGGCTCGCCATCCATGGATGAGTAACAAATGTGTTGCAAAAAGGCAAGAAGATAAGTCTGATTGGCAAGGGACAGGAGTCCTCCCTACCTTAATAGAGAAGCAGTGTAACATGTGCTGGTTAAAATGAGGTTCCAAGCCATGAACACCTTCTTACAGGCAGATGTTATAGATTTGTAATCATTAAAAACTTCCCCACAAAAGCCCTAGTGTTTTTCTAAAAAAAAAGAAAGAAAGAAAAGAAAAATTATGTTAATCCACCATATTGATAGTTTTGGCTTTACAATAAACATACTTATGTCTTCTGGTAACAGAACACTTTTTTTTTTTTTTTTTTTTTTTTTT
>NW_016107319.1:5579982-5588810 GCF_001604975.1 Cebus imitator
AAAAAAAAAAAAAAAATTAAAATTTAAAAAGGTTTTTTTAAATAAAATAAAATAAAATAATGGAAACAGGAGTGAACCGAGAGCATAGTGACTGACATGAGCCTCCTCAACAAGCCCAAGAGTGAGATGACCTCGGAGGAGCTGTGGAAATGAGAGGAGGAGGAATTTAACACGGGTCCACTCTCTGTGCTCACTCAGTCCGTCAAGAACACCCGCTAAGTGCTCATCAACTGCCGCGACAATAAGAAACTCCTGGGTGGCGTGAAGGCCTTCGATGGGCACATGGTGCTGGAGAACGTGAAGGAGATGGGGACTGAGGTACCCAAGAGCGGCAAGGGCAAGAAAAAGTCCAAGCCAGTCAACAGAGACCGCTACATCCCCGGGATGTTCCTGCGCGGGGATCCGTCATCCTGTCCGTTGTCGACAGAACTCACTCCTGTGTCGTACGGAGACCGCTGTCGCTGGTGTTGAGAGTAATAAAGCTCTGTGTTTTTTTCTAGTGAAAAAGAAAAAAAGAAATAAACTACCTGTGAGGATGAGGTCAGGCTTACAAAGTCTTTGTGATACTGAATGTTGGTTTGTACGTATGATGAACTTAAGCTTTGTAAGTTTCTGTCATGAGCTTGTTCAAATTTTAGTGTTTTTAAAAAACGCAAGTTTAGTCAACATTTTCAACCAGCATGCTAAATCTTGTGATGAAGTCATAGGGTCTTATACTCACGATTAGACATCATAATAGAACTATTAAAAGAAGTCTGATTCATTAATTTGTTGATTCTTCCTTCTGGGGCTCTCTGGGAAAGCTGCCCATTTGCAGACAGCTTCTTTTGCTACCTTCTTCTGCCTTTCAAACCCTCAAAACATAGCTCATAAGTGCCTCATAATGGGTCCATGAGATTGTTGATTTTGTTTATAACATGTCAGAAGTAACAATTTTTATACTACTAATAGACTCATTATAAAATACAGGGATATCTCAGGTGGTTTCTGAATGGATCTTATATTCCTATTTATTCACAGTCCCTTCTGCTTTCATGAACATTAGGCCAGGAGTTAGGAGACATAAATTCTAAAATCCTAGGCCTGATGCTAGTTAATTGTTTAGTCTTGACTTTACTGGTGCTTTGTTATCTTAACTATCTATATCAGAAGGTTAATATCTATATCATCTTCCAGCTCCAGAATTCTGTTATTACTCATAAATAAAGCTAATCAACATGAAAGTTATTCTACTTGTTGTGAATTTGGGGATACAGGGACCTATCAAGGAAAAGGTGAGCAAAGGAGCTCTCACGTTTCAAGTTGGAAACACTGCTATAAGCCTCTACAATAAGATAATAACAAGGGTGAAAGTAGTAACATACATACATCTTTTACACAAGTATAAGGATATGTAATACATTCATCTCCTTGAAAAATATTTGAACAACATTGGGTATTCAATGCATATTGAAAATGCAGATGCTACTATATCTAATAACTTTTTTTAACAAAAGATATCTAATATCTTTTTTTTAAAAAAAGATGAAAACTGAGGACTTCCTTGCTGTTGTTCAGGGACTCTAATCAACCTCATAGCAGTTAGAATCAATATCAGATTTGAGATTCAGTCCAGACCAACACTTCAGAGGAGGCTGGTCTTCAGATGAGGACTTGTCATCTTGCACATAACTTTCTGAGGACTTTGGGATCCTTTGAGATAAAAGGGATACTTTGAGTCTGAACTCCTGATGAAACAGAATTAATTCAGGACAACTGGCTGTATTTTTTCAGATGGAAAGGGGCCACTGAGTCAGTGCTTTGGTGTCAACATCCTTTTGATAAGGAAAATACATCCTAACATTTTTTTCTGCCCCTGTAACTTGGGTTCTCTTGCACAGAAGAATGAGTCTGAGGTGCTTTCTAAAGGGAAGATGGAGACAGGGGGTCAGAACTGTGGCTAGACCAGTAGTGTTCTGAACCCAGGAGGCTTCCAATTGCTGTCCTCTGTAAGCCATGAGAATTAACCTGGGCCCCCATACACTGCCTGAGAAGAAGTAAGGAATAAGTAAAATAAGTTACTATATTTTTGCATGACTGCGACCTTTCATTTTGATATTCTGTGGAATGCAAGAAGTCTGAATATGTTTGATGCACATAGTTGATTCCCCGAGCATAATGAAATAAGGAGCTAAACAAGATGAGATATTTTAAGAATCCTCATCACCAAGATGGAGTGACTTCTACAGAAAATAGACACTCAATTTCTGAATCTCGTAACTAAATAAAATAGAATGGATTTAAAGCATTACTCTCTTGAAAATTCAAAGTCCTGAATTTTCTTTACCTCAGTATAGAAATATGGATATTTACACAATTGAGTAGTTATTTATAGAACTCAACTAAAAGTGAACATTCCAGAGAACAAGGACATATTTAAAAAAAATCAAACAGATTGGGCAACACAGTGAGAACCCATCTCTACAAAAAATTTTAAAAATTATCCAGGCATGATGGCATGTGTCTGTAGAGCCAGCTAGTTGGGAGGCTGAGGCTGAAGGAGCTCTTGAGCCTGAGTTGGAGATTGCAGTAAGCTATGGTTGCACCACTGTACTCCAGCCTGGGTGACACAGAGAGATCTTATTTCTGAAAAATAAAGAAAAATTAGTCATTCTAATGGATGTGTAGCAATGGCTAATGATGTTGCACATCTTTTTATGTGCTTATTTCTCATTCGTATGTCCTCTTTGGTAAAGTATCTGGTCATGTCTTTTGCTCCCTTTCTTATTTGATTGTAAATTTACTGTTGTGCTTTGAGAATTCTTTATGTATTTTAGGTACAAGTCAGATATGTGTTTTGCAGCTTCTTCCAATTTGTAATTTGTCTTTTCATCCTCTTAAGAGACTCTTTCCCAGAACAAAGTTTTTAATGTTGATGGAGCCTAATCTATTTGTTTTTCTTTTAATGGATTGTGCCTTTGGTATCAAGTTTAAGAACTTTGATTGGGCACAGTGGCTCACACCTGTAATCCTGGTACTTTGGGAGGCTGAGGTGGGAAGAGCACTTGAAGTCAGTTCAACACCAACCTGGGCAACAAAATGAGACCCTATCTTTACAAAAAAATGAAAAGAAAAAGATTTTTAAAAAGTAACTTCCAATGACATTTAAAAACTAACTTCCAATGACATTCTCAAAGCTTTATAGTTTTACATTTTACATTTAAGTCTGTGATACATTTTGGATTAATTTTTGTGTAAGATGTGTGAGCTTATGTTGAGGCTTTATTTATTTATTGGCCTGTGAATATCAAATTGGTTCGGCCTGTTTTTTGGGAAAGCTATCCTTCCTTCACTGAATTGATTTTGTACCTTTGTCAAAAATCAGTTGAGTATTTTTGTATGGATCCATTCCTGGGTTTTCTATTCTGTTCCATTAATTTTTTTTTTTNGAGACAGAGTCTTGCTCTGTTGCCCAGGCTGGAATGCAATGGCACAATCTCGGCTCACTGCAACTTCTGCCTCCCGGGTACAAGCAATTCTCCTGCCTCAGCCTCCCAAGTAGCTGGAATTACAGGGGCCTGCCACCACACCTGGCTAATTTTTGTATTTTTAGTAGACACAGGGTTTTACCATGTTGGCCAGGCTGGTCTCCAACTCCTGACCTCAGGCAATCCGCCTGCCTTGGTCTCCCAAAGTGCTGGGATTACATGTGTGAGTCACCGTGCCCGGCCTGTTCCATATTCCTCCACCATACCCCACAGTCTTGATTACTGCAGCTACATAAGTCTTGAAATCAGGTAGACAGTTTCCTCCCAATTTATTATTTTTCAAAATTGTTAGCTACTCAAGTTCCTTTGCCTTTTCATACATGTTTTAGAATAATCTTAGTCATATCTACAAAAAAATCTTACTGATATTTTCACAGGAATTGCACTAAGCTTGTGTATCAATTTGGAAGAATTCACATCTTTAGAATGTTGAGCCTTCTAATCCACGAGCCCCTGATGTCTCTCCATTTATTCAGATCATGTTTAGTTTTCATTGGATCCTTGTAATTTTTACCATACAGATTCTGTACACATTTTGTTAGATTTATACATTTAGATTTGTAGATTTACAGCCTCTCCAGGTAGTCCGGTAAACGGAATTTAATACAGAAGAGTCACTACAAAAGGAGAACCTCAAAGTGAAACAGAGTGATGAGGCAACCCTGAGATTAGTAACATCAGGGAGTTGTTACCACCCCTAGGACTGGAGGGACCTGGAGGGGAGTTGGCATTACTGGAGTGTAAGATCCAGGGTCACTTGTGGGAACTGGACTGACGGCAGAGGCTGAAAGTGAACTGGACGACAGGGAGAAGTGATATTGTGGGGAGCTACAGCCCTGGAACAGACAGCCACTGCTGGAGACAGAAGAAAGGGCAGGGGAAATACCTTGGTTTCTCTCTTTCTCCCACCCGCTAGTCTTCTAGTAGTGCCTACCATTGATCAAAACTAACTCTTTGGATAGGGAGGCTTAGAAATCTAAATCTAGTTTGCAGCAGGAAGACAGAGAAATGACCTGAGAGCAAATAGGAAACAAGTTTCAAAGTTAGCTCAAGGAGAAGAAAAAAACCAAAAACTCAACAACGGTAAACCAGTAACATTAAAGCAATGGAATCTACAGGTAAAACATCTTCTATAACCTTCCTAAACCTCTGCCCCAAAGACCCTGGGGCCCAGATAGTTCTATAAAAATTAAACAGAAAATCGTAGTATTATACAAATTATTTTAGATAATAATTTAGATAATAATCTGCCTTAGAAAAGCAGAAAAGCTGCCAGTTTCATTTCATGGAGCTAACTTTGAAAGTAAGAGTAGAAGGGGATAGTACAAGAAAAGACAATCATAAAAGAGTCATATCTCATGTATGAATATCTCAAGCAAAATAAGAACAAACTGAATTAAACACACACATATGTATTGCATATCCATATGATAGATCACTATTAAATGAAGCTTTCCCATAATGCAAGGATGTTTCAACATCATAAAACATATAAATGTAATCCAACATTATCAGAGTGAAAGAGAAAAACCATTCTCAATAGATGCACACACACACAAAATACATTGGGATAAAATTCAATATTTTAGATTTTCTAAAGTCAGTAAATTATGAATAGAAGAGAATTTCCTTAGTCTTATTTCTAGACTCACTACCTAGTATTTTTACCTCAACCCAACTAAATCAGGGTATAATCTTCACCATTTCACTGCCAAATTTATTGGGCAATTTTAGTCTCTTAGCATTTGACACGAAAAATCTCTCCCTTCTTTCTACAATACTTTTTTCACTGGGGTTTTGTGACTCTCCATACCCTTGGATTTTCCTGCTAGATGAATGGTCATGCATTCTCATTCTCATTCTCATTCTCATTCTCATTCTCCTCATTCTCATTCTCTGGGGTCACAATATTCTCCTGATGTTTATAAATCAAAGTTCCGTGGAGCTCCGCCCTGTATTTTCTTATTTTTACCTCCTCTCTTTATATCAGCCATCCTTGTGATCGCGTTCGTTCCTGTGACTTCAAATACCATGGGTACACTGATGACATCCAAACCATATCCAGCTCCAATCCTGCAGTTAACTTCTACCCTTTCCTCTGCCCTTTCCGCCCTAAGTCCTTTCTAACTCTGTAAAGGCAACTCCATTTTACCAGTTGCTAAGCCCAGAAATATAGGTTCACCCTTGACTGTTCTCTTTTCCCCAACTTTACATTCAATCCACCATTAAATCCTGTGGGTTTTATCTTCAGGTATATCCTTACTCCGTCCATTTCATGCTACCTTCGTAGCTACCATCATGGTCCAGGCCAGCATAATCTCTTACACAATTGCTTTTGCTTCCCAACTGGTTTCTTAGCTTCCACCATCGTTCCCCTACCGTTAATTCCACCAACAGCAGCCAGAGAGAACTTCTTAAAACACAATTCAGTTTATGTAATTTTCCTTTTTATAATTCCCTGAAGTCTTCCCTTCCAAGGAAGTCTGAAGTTCTTGCTAGTGTCTGTATGGCCTGACCCTGCTCTACCTTAGTGACTCATCTGCTAGACGCCATGCTTGCTCCCTTCTAGTCATACTGCCCTTCATGAACATACCAGGCACATCCTAACTCAGTCATTTCTTTCATTGCCCCTTGCATGGAGATTGTCACATGGCCTATGATACATCAGCCAGATCCCTTTCAGAAGGTCTTGTTAGTGAACCTACTAGAATCTCAACGGACAGCCCTCAGTGGATGGCCTCTTCAGGGGGTTGTCTTAGTTGAAGAAAGACCCTTGCCCAGGGTCATACTACTTTCTGGGTGGCCCATGCTCAATGTCTGATCATTGCAAGGCTATAAAGGCCAAGTACTCTAGCTCCTACTTATTCTAACTCTTAAAGGGGGTCATTCTAGCTCGACCGTTCCCTTCAGAACTGGGCAAGGCTATGGTTGGACCTGCCATGCACTCAGTTTCTCCTTCTACCCATTCTTCTTCTTTCCATTTGCTTCCATAAGTGTTGGTCCCAAGGGCACTTGCTGCATGACTTGCATGCTGAATTCTGTCTCTGATCCTGCAAAATACAGCCCAACCCACTTATTCAGTTCTCTGCTCACATGTTAATTTCTCAGAGAGATCATCTCTGAAGACTCTATCTAAAATGCATTCTCTGTCACTCTTTCCTTCGTATCATGTATCCATACCTGAAAGTGTGTGTGTGTATATATATATATACTATATATTGTAATTATATAATATATAACACTATATATTATAATATGTTATTATATATATATTACATATGAATATAATTATTACATGTAATATAAATATATAAATATAATATGTATAATATATATATATTTTGTTTACTCTCTTGCAAGCTCCATGAAGGACTTTGTCACATTGACCATTCTATATGCAACACTTAGAAAAGTGCCTGGCAAAGAATAGGCTCTGAATAAGAATGTGCAGAATGAAAGGCAGAATAAATCTGATAATGGGTATGAAATATTTTAAAAAGACAGAAACCCCATACTTCCTTTTAATTTCTCTCTTTCTTTTTTTCTTCCTCGACAGGCTCATTCTGTCTTCAGGCTGAAGTCCAGCAGCACAATCATAGCTCACTGCAGCTTCGAACTCCTGGGGCCAGTTGATCCTCCTGCCTCAGCCTCCTGAGTATCTGGGACCACAAGTGTGTGCCACCACACCCAGCTAGAACCCCTTTTCTTAATAGGACAATTTTAGAACTTTAAAGTAAGAAAAGGTAGAAGAATATCTGATATTACTCTACTGTTCAACAATGTAGTAAGATGAAAGCAATGATTTGAGGGGTAAGAACTGGAAAGTGAGTGACAAATTATCTTTATATGTAGACCATATGATTGTCTATGAAAGGAGGGCAAAAATAGTGTTTCAACAATCTGTTAGAACTAATAAGAATTTGACCTATTTCAAATATATTCAATACAAGATCAAAGTACAGATCTATAGCATTCCTATACATAAGTAATGATGAATTTGAAAATGTAATAAGCAAAGGATAATTTATAAGAGTAATAAAAATGATAACTATAACTATGCAGAAGTCCAACAAAGATGCATAAGAAATTTTTGAAAAAAAATTTGTTGAAGAACATGAAAGATTTGAATAAAATAAAATAAAATACTATGTTCTTAGATAAAACATGTACTATATTAAGAAGTCCATTTCCTTCAAATTATTGTATAAAGTAAATACAGCTCCAATCAAAACTGCTGTAGAGTTTTTCACAGAATTTGACAAGCTAATGCAAAAATTCTTTTGGAATAGCAAAGGACAAAAACTAGCCAAGAAAATTCTGAAGCACAATAAAATGTCACAATTCCAAACCAATGTCAGCTGAGAATATTTAAGATAGTGTGATTTTTAGGGCAAAAAGAGACAAATCAATGAAACAAAATATAAAAATTCAGAAATTGGCCTATGGAAAAGTTGGTATAGGAGAGCAGTTGCATCACAATTTAATATCAATATTTTATAAATGGTAGTATTATAAATTTTTCACATAAGACTGTTATTTCTTTTCCATATGGAAAAAATTCCTGATGGATTACAGCATTAAATTTGAAAAGCAAAAATTTTAAGATAAAATTTGGGTCTTTTCTTCTAATAAATCAGTGTAGGGAAAAATTTGTTAGATAAGACATAAGAGCACAAGCCATAAAAAATGGACACATGCGATAACATTATAATTTAAAACTTCAACATCAAATAAAGAACAACCACATAACAACAAAAGCCAAAAATAGGTAAAGAGACAAGCTATAAGCTAAGAGAAATCATTTGCTATGTATTTAACTCACAAAAAGTATGACAAACAATAGATAAATGGGCAAAAAGCATAAACGGGCAATTTATGGAAGAAAACTGAGTGGTTAATAAGCATATGTTAAGATAGTCAACCCTACTAACAATCAGAGATGTGCAAATAAAAATGAGATGCCCTTTCACATCTATTGTATTGGTAGAATTAAAAGTTTGACTCTAGCAGGAGCTCCTGTGCTATGCTGTTGGGAGTCCAAATTAGTAGAACAGTTTTGGAGAGCAAATTGAATAGAAAGTTGAGATGCTTGTACTTAACCATCCAGTAATTCAATTTCTAGAAAATATTCTCTAGTTGAGAGAAACTCTTATGTAGGAATAACGTGCCAGAATATTAATTCCTGGATTATTTGTAGTAGCAAAAGAATTAGAAATCACCTTCACTATACAGGTATACCTTGTTTTATTACACTTCACTCTGCAGATTTTATGGGGGTTTGTTTGTTTGTTTTCCTTTTTT
>NW_016107319.1:5588831-5668448 GCF_001604975.1 Cebus imitator
CCTTGTTACATTTTTTACAAATTGAGGGTTTGTGGCAATTTTGCATGAAGCAACTCTATTGGGGCCATTTTTTCCCAACAGTCTGTGCTCACTTCGTGTCTCTGTCACATTTTCATACTTCTCGTAATATTGAAAACTATTAAATTATTATTATAATAATATCCGTTTTATCTGTGATCAGTAATCTTTGACGTTACTATTATAATTTTAGATGTGTTGAAAACAGCAAGAGAACTAGAAATAGAAGTGGAGCCTGAAGATGTTACTGAATTGCTGCAATCTTGTGATAAAACTTTAATGAATGAGGAGCTGCTTCTTATGGATGAGCAAAGAAAGTGATTTCTTGAGATGGAATCTACTCCTGGTGAAGATGCTTCAAGTATAGTTGAAATGACAACAAATTATTTAGAATTTTACATCAACTTAGTTAGTGAAACAGCAGCAGGGGTTGAGAGGATTGACTCCAATGTTGACAGAATTGGGTAAAATGTTATCAAGCAGTATCACATGCTATGGAGAAATCTTTCTTGAAATTGATGTGGCACCCAGCAATTTGGGAGGCTGAAGTGGGTGGATCACCTCAGGTCAGGAGTTCGAGAGCAGCCTGGCCAACATAGTGAAATTCCATCTCTACTAAAAATACAAAAATTAGCATGGTGGCACGCGCCTGTAGTCCTAGCTACTGGAGAAACTGAGGCAAGAGAATCACTTGAATCTGGGAGGCAGAGCTGAGATCATTCTACTTGGTGACAGAGCAAGATTTTGTCTCAAAGAAAGACAGAAAGCAAGCAAACAAGAAAGAAAGAAAGAAAAAAAAAGAAAAAGAAAGAAAGAGAGAGAAAGAAAGAAAGAAAGAAAAAGAAATTGGTGTGGCAAACTTTATTGTTGTTGTCTTATTGTTAGAAATTGTCATGGCCACCCCAGCCTTCAACAACCGCCACCCTGATCAGTCAGCAGCCATCAACATGGAGGCAAAACCCTCCACCAGCAAAAAGATTGTGACTCACTGAAGGTACAGGTGATCATTTGCATATTTTAGCAATTAAGTATTTTAAATTAAGATGGTACATTGTTTTTACAGACATAATGCTATTTCATACACTAGACTACAATGTAGTGTAAACATACCTTTTATATGAACTGGGAAACCATAAAAATTGTGACTCACTTTATTGTGATATTCACAATAGATTGTAACAGAGCTGAAAAATTCTTACTGCCTAGTGACATCATCGTTGTCATAATGTCATATGCAGTGCAACACAACTCATGTGTTTGTGATGATGCTGGTGTAAGCAAACCTACTGCCAGTTACCTAAAAGTAGAGCGCATACAATTTTGTATAGTACATAATACTTGATAATGATAATAAATGACTCTGTTACTGATTTATGCATTTACTCTACTATACTTTCTATGGTTATTTTGGAGTGTATTCCTTCTACTCATGAAAAATGTTAACTGTAAAACAGGCTCATGCAGGTCCTTGAGGAGGTATCCAGAAGAAGGATTGCTATCACAGGAGATGGCAGCCCCCTGTGTGTTATTGCCCCGAAGACCTCCCAGTGGGACAGGATGTGGTGGTGGAAGATAGGGATATCGATGATTCTGATCCTGTGTAGGCCTGGGCTAAGGTGTGTGTTTGTGTATTGGTCTCTTTAAAAAGAAAAAGTTTAAAAAGTAAAAAAAAAAAAAAAAAATTAAAAATTAAAAATTTAAAAACAGAGAAAGCTTTTAGGATAAAGATACAAAAAAGGAAAATATTTTTGTACAGCTGTGTTTGTGTTTTAAGCTGTGTTCTTATGGAAGAGTCAAAAAGTTAAAAAAAGTTCTAAAGTTTCTGGTGAAACCCCATCTCTACTAAAAATACAATAATTAGCTGGACGTGGTGGCATGTGCCTGTAGTCCCAGCTACTCTAGAAGCTAAGGCAGGAGAATCACTTGCACCTGGGAAGCAGAGGTTGCAGTGAGCTGAGATCATGCCATTGCACTCCAGCCTGGACGACAGAGTGAGACTCTATCACACACAAAAAAAAATAATAATAATTATCAAGTGAAAAAGTTGCAATAAGCTAAGATTAATTTATCATTGGAGAAATAAAAAAAAAATAGAGAAATTTAGTGTAGGCTAAGTGTACAGTGTTTAAAGTCTGCAGTGGTGTACGTAATGTCCTTGGTGTCCACATTCACTCACCACTCAGTCGCTGACTCACCCACAGCAACTTCCAGTCCTGCAAGCTCCATTCATAGTAAGTGTCTTACACAGGTGTAATATTTTAAAACTTTTCTATGGTATTTTTACTCTGACTTTTCTGTAGTGAGGCACGTTTAGGTATATAAACACTTACCATTGTGTTACAATTGCCGGCTGTATTCAGTGCAATACATACTGTACAGGTTTGCAACTTGGGTGCAATAGGCTGTACCCTATAGCCTAGGTGTGAGTAGGCCATATCATCTAGGTATGTGTAAGTATACTCCGTGATATTCCCACAACAGTGAAATCACCTAATGACATATTTTGCAGAATGCATCCTTGTTATTAAGTGACGTGTGACTGTAAAATAATGAGTGCTGGTAAGGCTGCGGTTAGGTTTTGGCCTGGATCATGGATGTTAGCCACATGAATCTGTATTATATTTTCTAGAAAGGAATTTGGCAAGATGTAACAAGAGCCCATTTACCGTAATAGGGAATTCATTCCAAGGAAATAATCAAAGATGCACATAAGAATGTATGTATTCTTGCAAAAAAGCTGCAGACATGTTTTTGTTACACAGTTATTTGGAGCACTGAAGAACTGGAGACAACTGAGAGGGCCAGCAGCAGGGGATGGCTCAATAAATGACAGTGTATGCAATAAAATACCACGCAGCCAAAAAAACAAACAAACACCCCATCTGTCTGAGGAATACACGGTAAGATGGAAACAAAGCATCCCCACAAATAAAAGCAGGATATCAGATATACTTCAAATTGTGTCTTTTACATATATATTAAAATACCAGGAGGAAATACACCAAAATTTAACAATGATTATCTTTGAGACGTTAAGGGATTGATGATTTTTGCTTTTTAATCTTTGCTTTTTAATCTTTCTGTATTTTCCATCATCTAAAAAAGCTTTTTTTTTTTTTTTTTTTTTTGAGACAGTTTCCCTCTGTTGTCCAGGCTGGAGTGCAGTGGCATGATCTCAGCTCATTGCAACCTCCACCTCCATTTTTTAAGCAGTTATTCTGCCTCAGCCTCCCAAGTAGCTGGGATTACAGGTGTGCACCACCATACCCAGCTAATGTTTTTGCATTTTTAGTAGAGAAGGGGTTGGCCAGGCTGGTCTTGAACTCCTGACCTCAAGTGATCCACCCACCTTGGCCTCCCAAAGTGCTGGGATAACAGGTGTGAGCCACCATGCCTGGCCTGAAAAAGCTATTTTTAAATAAAGAAAATAACCTTCATCCCTGTGCCTTTCTTGTCTCTGTCTCCAGTCCAGTTGGCACCAGGTCACAGAGCACATAGAGATCCCTGGGTTATAGTGCACTGCAGGTAAATACAAACCACCATTATAAATTGCCCGCTTGTCCAGACTCTTCTCAAAAATGTAAGCAGGGTTACATGGCTGTGTGGGCCAACAAACAAGAAGAGCTTGTGAAGGATCAGCACTTTATTCTCCAATCTGGCTCAAGTATATAAATATTCCTTATCATCCATTGCCCTTGGTTTATTAGCCATTGCATTGTCCTGAACTGGTTTGTGACGTGAGCTGATAGCATTTTTTGCCCCAGGAGAAGGGTTAAACTATGAGAAAAGAGGGGTGAATGAAACAAGGAAGAAAAACTATTGATATGTCATAAAATATACATACTATTTCTAATTTATTCCTGTCCATTTGAGGCAACATATCTAATGTGTTACAAACATTTCTGGTAATACAGTATCGTTGTTCCCTTTAATAATGTGTTAGTGTCTGTAACTCTCATTTGGCCTTGGTGAATTATTGCTTTATTTAATGAAAAAAAGATAAATTGTACTTGATTTGTATTTATTAATTTCTATGAATTTGGTATATGACATTTATGAAAGCTTAGGCACATAATTTTTCCTTTCTTTAATTTACAGCCAGGGAACTGTTTAAATATAATTTTAAATGACGCATAAAATGCTTCCCGACACATTTGTTTTCTGAATTTCCAACATGCATATTTGCCATTTCTATGTGATGAACAAACGCTGTCTTAAATTGTGGAGAAAGAAAAATGTTACCTGTTTAGAATTCCTTTATTAAATTTTAGCTCTTGTATTTTGGAGGCAGCAGATGGAGTTTCCTGGAGGTTGATAGGTTTAGTCGCAACTGCAGTCTAGCTCACGCTAACTCAATTTGATAGGTAAGCTTTTGCAGGTGTAGCCATCATCAATTTGGTGCAAAGCCTTGAACAAAGTCTAAAAATAGATAGCACTTTGATAGCATTTTTGGGGGCTAGCAGTTAAATAATAGATGAAATGCACTTCTTAAAAAAAAAACTGTTGTTTCTCTGATTATTTTCTAAGTATAAAACAGCTTTTATAATATTTATATTTAATTAATTTAAATGATTCTATTTTTCCTCTTCTGTATTATGGTCGTATCAATTCATAACTCTTTTGAAAAAACTATAGGGCTATTGTTTAAATAATGTTATTCTGAAATTTCAGCTTTCGAATTTTTAAATAAACACAAGCTTTCTGTGGTGTGTTTTCTTCCATATAAGAGTCAATGATTTATTTTGCTTTATTTTAAATAGGAACATATTCAAAAGAAAATAATCACTAGCTCTTTTATGAGCAATCTGTGAATAAAGAATGGAGATGCTCAAAGAGCTGCTCTTCTCCTGACTTCTGTCATTAAAACAGATGTTCTCTATAACCTTGACCAAACAACTTCATTCTCTAATCAGAAAGAGCAGACTTGTTTGTGGATGTGTGATAGATGTCTATGCCAGACCCTGGAAGACTGTCTAGGGCTAGGAGCTCTTTCAGACTCATTTTTGTGCTGAAATTTGGCTTGTAGTTCTGGTTTTAACTTGTTTTCTATATTTTCACCCAAACATGGTTTTCCTTGTTTTTTAAAAAACAATTTTCTTATTAATTGGATATTCCCAATGTATTCATCACAATTATGAGTAGCTATAGCTTTAAATATATGATGGACTTGCTGATGTCAGCCGCTGAAAACTAATGCTGCTGATACCAGCTGACAGGACTCTAATTACTAGTTATGTGGCTGTTGCCTGCTTCAGAAGCTATTCAGTGAGTTATGATCTAGAAAAGCTGGAGAGCACAGGGCTGATTTGTGAAGAGATATCTAATGTGAAAACACCACAGAAGTTCTCAGATTGATCCTCACGACAGAGATCTGTCTAATTAGGAGTCGTCTATTTTAATACTAAACCACAAAAAAGCCCAGCTGGAAAAGAAGAATTTATAGGAAGACACAGAGCCATCACTAGTTCGGCTGACAGCAAATGCAACCGAAGCATGTTTCTCAGCGTTTAATCAATAGTGGCGATAGGACAATTACTTCCTTACAGACAATCCATCTCGCCCTATCAAGAAGGAGTGTCTTTGCAGGTGCTCTGGATGGAGAGGCCCTAGCCAACACCACTTCTCTTGCCTCTGGGGTTGAGGACTGCCTAGAAACTAGACGCTTACTAGAGTATCACCAGAAAGACACCAGAACAGGCAGGGGTCTGGGGCGACTTAAGGAAGTCACCCTTGGGTCCGAGTTCCAGATGAGACAGGACAATCAGGGAGGGCAGGCCCTTCAGTCCAACTGGAAGATTTGATTGCTAAGTTCTGTGATTATACACTAAAGTGTTTGAGGATAAGAGCCTGTTGCTAAGTTAATATTCTATGTACGCTCAAAGACTGGCTGACTAGTCCTAGAAAGAGCTTTGAGGAAAAAAAAAAAAAACTAAAAACTGTTGCTGTCCTTTGAGGTTAAAAAAAAATCTGGTTGTTTTCTTGCCAGATATAAGAAGACACTAACCCTTCACTGAGCTGTCTTTCTCTGTGGAGTTCAGGCAATGTCTACACAAAAGCACAGAAGCATTTTTGCAGGAGTCAAGCCAGGCACATCGGTGTGGGCATTGCCTTCACGCTTACCTAGTCTCCTCCTTTCCTCACCTCTGTATCTGTGTTGTCAGTGGGTATGTGGAGAGTTTCACAGTCCAGCCTGCCGAGCAGGCTGTTAATGAGTCATGCTTGCTCCCTGCCTTAACTTTGGCACAGTCTCAATCTCTATGAAGAGAGACAGAACAGAGGAGGGAAAGGTGTTTTGAAAACACTTGCTTATGTTGATACATGTTTTATTGTTGCAGATCTAGTCACAGAATAGGTAATAGGATGGCAAGTCATCAGAGTTTCTTCCAGAAATATCAACAGATTTGTTCCATACATATTTTTACATCTCAGTTATAGAGTATGACTCCCTGGCCTCAGCCACAGGGGTAGGATGGAAACAGGATGGCCATCAGGCCAAAGAGAATGGGTGAGTATTCAGCATCCAGCTTGACCACTGAACTGCCAGGTAACCACGAGCAAGTTACACATCCTTCTGTGCTTCAGGTTTCTCCTCTATGAAATAGCTTCTTTTATACCAAGGCTGTGGTGAGGACTCAAGAAGATTATACCTGGCTGGGTATGGTGGCTCATGCCTATAATTCCAGTACTTTGGGAGGCTGAGGCGGGTGGACCACAAGGTCAGGAGTTTGAAACCATCCTGACCAACATGATGAGACCACGCCTCTACTAAAAATACAAAAATTAGCGGGCTGTAGTGGTGCACACCTGTGATCACAGCTACTTGGGAGGCTGAGGCAGGAGAATTGCTTGAACCTGGGAGGCGGAGGTTGCAGTGAGCCGAGATCACACCATTGCACTCCAGCCTGGCAACAGAGCCAGACTCCGTCTCACAAAACAAAAACAAAAACAAAACAAAAAAAAAACACATTATGCCTGTAGCAATGCCAGGCACAACAGGCATTCTGTAACCACTCCTTACCTTCTTCCCTATCTTATTTTGGGTTTTAAGCCCAGCAGACCCAGAGATAAGGATTCCAGGACACAAGGGATGCTGCAGGGGAGTGGGGAAATGAAGCAGAGATCGGGAAGCCGCCAGTAAACATATGTTACTAAGCAGATACCACTGCGGGTCTTGGAACTTAATCCTGCAGTGGAACAGTGCCACACAGAGCCTCGGAATTATTCCCCGTGAGGGAGGAGAGTGCTGGGGTATTTATACACCTATTCCCAAGAATCACTGGTTAAGGGCTACTGGGAGGGGAGTAGATTAATTGCCAGGCAATTTCAGCCTGCTGCGTGGCTTCACCCTCTGTTGTTCTGGGGCCCTCAGCACAGAGATGCAGATTCTGGCAGTAGGCAGTCAGCTGAAGCAGGTTGGCTGCCTTAGGAAACTGGGCAGGGCAATGACAGGCACAGTGGGAAAAAACAAGGCATCGAAAACACTGTAGTTTCCATCAAAACACCACCACTCTAATAAAGAAGATAAGGCCATTGAAGCTTCAAAGGAAAAAGTTCATGATGCCAAGATGTCTGCAGTTTCGAAGAGAGATCGGCACCTGGATTTCCCCAGGGTGGTACTTGCTACATTCAGGCCTTTGGCTCTCAGCCCTGAATTTGATCTATCAGCAGCTGGAAAGTGAATTCAGAGGAGCTGTTAGACTCATGTTAACCAAACCCCACTGAGTCTGAGCAGAAAACCAGAATGCCCACGTATTGATTGGCATTCTCCCTCTGCAGGTTAAGCTTCATGAGAGACCAAATTACAATATGAAAGTGGGTTTGTAAGTGGAGATTCAGAAAAATAGATGCTATAGCATTCACTGAGGAACTCTTCTCCAGTGAAGAGATGGCCTTGCCGGCAGGGTTGTTTAGACGGAAACTCTTTATCCTCAAATTCCTGCCTGGCTCTGCCAAGTGTAGACTCTGACTCCCTTATCCACAGCTTCCAGAGAGATAGCGTATGCAGTGGTTAAGAGTGAAGACTCTGGAGTCAGGATGCCCCTTGTTCAAATCTTGTCCCATCTTTGCTCTAGCTGTGTGACTTTGGGCAGCTTTTTAATCTCTCTGCATCTGGTCTCTCATCCATAAAAGTACCTATTCCTATTTTATAGAATTGTTGTATAGATCCAATATAATATATATGAAGAGCCTGAGATAGTATTTGGTGCATAGCCAAGTGTTAGTTGTCATTATTGCTGCTATTAAGAACCCCCTTTTAAGCTGACACAGTCGTTTTTAGGTATGTTAATTGTATTTAGCAAGCTTTATGCTGTTCTTGGAACCAGTTGGTCTTATTAAGGGGCCTTTGCAGTTCTCTATTCATAGAGCCTGTAGTCTACAATATGTTCTATATACTTAAAGTTTGCTAGGAGGGTAGATCTTTTGTTATATGTTCTTACCAAACTAAACCAAACTACAACAGGAATAATAATAACACTAAAGAGAGTGGGAAGAAACTTTGGGAGATAATGGATATGGTCATGCCTTGATGGTGGTGACAGTTTCATGGGCGTATACCTATCCCCAGAGTCATCCAAATGTACACGTTATATATGTACACCTTTTTATCTAACCTCAACAAAGTGGTTTAAAAGGGAAGGGTCTTTGCTTATCATCGTCTTAAGAGGTCTGTCATTTGTGTGTTTGGGAGTCGGGAGTGCCTCATTTCTCCTTCCATTGTCCTGATTATACATATACACACAAAAACAACTCTATTGCAGAACGACTTGGACAGGACTCTAAGTGCCAGGGGGTGCAGAGGCCAGAGGACTCCTGGAAGCATGGAGCCGGAGCACTGGAACAGTACTCGACAGGTGGCTGAACAGGCAGCAAGCCTGGAATTTCATGTTAGGAGAGTATTTTCAATTGTTGCACAATCGAGAGTATCATTAAGTGTTTAGCTCTGGAATGCAGTCTGGGACTCTGCCAAGTATATCTCTCTTACAACTTGGGGGCAAAGCAACAAATCAGAGCCACTGTCAGTTTTAGCCCTAATAAGTGAAGTGTGCTCCTGGATGGAACCAGAGATCCCAACTCATTCAGGAGGACAATGGGACCCCTTGAAGAGCGAATGAAATGCATCAGTACAGAATGTACATGTTCAAAAATCTGTCAGTTGGCTTGATGCAGTGGCTTATGCCTCTAATCCCAGCACTTTGGGAGACTGAGGTGCAAGAATTGCTTGAGACCAGGAGTTTGAGACCAGCATGGATGCCAAAGAGAGATCCCTGTCTCTACAAAAATTAAAAAATTAGCCAGGTGTGGTGGCACACATCCGTAGTCCCAGCTACTGAAGCTGACGTAGGAGGATTGCTTGAGCCCAGGAGTTTGAGGGTACATTGCCCCACTCCACGCCAATCTGGGCAACAGAATAAGATCCTGTCACAAAAAAAAAGAAAAAAGAAAAAGAGGAAAATCTATGACCTGCAAGCGGAAGGGACATTATTGCTAAAGATCCCACACAGCCCAGGGGAATAAAAAGATTCTTGAGAAGTGAATGAAAAGCATCATCACAGAATATAAACGTTGAGAGAGCTGTAAGGACGCTTAGCAGCACCAAGTGTGATAGAAACGACACAGAATGAGAAGTTCGAGTTCCATTCTCAAATGGGCAATGAGGCTTTGGGAAGTCATTGAGCATCTCTGGACTAATAGAGTCTTTCTCTGTCAAATGAAAAGTTTGACTACTTCTGTAAGATACGTTCCAAGTCTAACACTATCCTGTGATTCCCACTATTAAGATGGATAGAAGGGTGGAGGAGCTATTTCAGATGGAAAACAAAAATTTCAGTGTTCCTTAAAAATTTTCCCCTATCAATCCACTGTCCCTGGCAAGAAATCTTCATGTACTTAAATGAAGCCAATTAACATTCCTTACTACTGCTTTGTCATAAATCATCATTAACTTGAAGAAGGCAGATGGGTGAGTAGCTATAAGACATATTCTTATAGATTAGTTTGTTCACATCCCACAAATTTAATTTCATAAAGCAAGAATCCTATTTCCAGCTTCAGAAGCACTGTTTACTGCAGACTCTCAGGTGTGCGTGGGCAGAAAAGATGCGGATCGCTCAATGAGATGAGGACCCTGCTATCCACTGAGGCTGAGCAACGTGGTGACTTGGTAAGAGCAACATGGTGACTCGGTAGGAGCAACTTTGGTGGGTCGGCGGCAGGGGAGCCTGATTGGAGAGGCTTAAGGGAGAATGGGAGAAGAGAAATTGCAAACGGTGGGAATAGACAGGTCTTTTCCGAGGTTTTGCTATAAAGGGAAAGAGATATTAATAAATGCAGGGCAGTGGAGTCAAGGGTTTGCTTCCCCCACCTCCAAATAAGAAACTAACAACATGCTGTGGCTAAGAATTATTTGGTAGAGAGGGGACCCGACCCAATAGGCACGGTTGAAATTTAACTAAGGTTTTGGCTTTGCCAAGCCAGTTCCAGAGAGAGCAGCAAAGGAGTTGGGTCTGTGTGCAAGGGAATGGTTATAAAGATAGATGATGGAATTAAACTGGATGGGAGGGGGAGAGAGGATGCCAAGGGAGGTGAAACAGGGAGAAGGTGACAGGATTGTTGGACTGAAGTCCTGGAGTTGTAGAAGCATTGGTTGTGTTGTGGTACAGGGAGAACAAGCTGGAGACATAATAGGTGGTGGTAAGAGGGTAGGAGATCTGAAATCTAGATTTTGGAGGTACTGAAATTATTAATAATGACAAGGTCAAAGATGATATAACCATAGAAGGGAATTACAGAGATTGAGGCAAGGACAAGGGCTTTAGAGAAAGGAGATTAAGGAACTGCCAGGCCAGGGCATTGGAAAGAATATCTGATTATTAAAATCATAGGAATAATAATTAGACAGGTTTTGAAGAGATGCCAGTGAATGGCTGCTACAGTTTTGGAGGTGTGAGGGTACTAGCCTTGGGGTCAGTTGATGGCTCAAACCAGGGAGTGAGGAGGTGATAGTAGCTGATTGGTGAGATTTAGATCTGAGTGTTTTTAGAAAGAAGTGAAGGAGACTAGGCTTGAAGCAACAATGTGGAACATGAAGAGTATCTATTCCACCTCGGACTCCATCATATAAAGAATACGTAGCTACCAGATCACCCGAGAGGGCTGCAGAGGAAGACACATCCTCAAGTAGGCCACAGAAAAAAAGTCAAGGAATGTTCTTGGAAGAGGCTGAGAATATAGGGCAGATATCAACAAACTATAGCCTGTGGTGCCTGTTTTTGTAAATAAAGTTGTTTTGCAGGGACCACAGCCATGCCCATTGATTTATGCACTGTCTGTGGCTGCTTTGGGGCTGCAATGGCAGAGCTGAGGCATTGCAACAGAGACCATATGGCCTGCAAAGCCTAAAACATGTACTATTTGCTCCTTTACAGAAAAAGCTTGCCAACCCTGGTGGAGTGGATTTTATTGATGATTATCGACCTTGAGTTTCAAAGACCACAGGGAAAGGGTTGCAGGAGGCAAAGAAGAGTGAGAGATGGGGGTCATATAAAGCAACATGAGATACTGCAGATGAGAGTCTAGCACTGGGAGGCAATCTGGGAGTCTTGGGCTTCTTGTGGGACTGACATCAACAGTGACTGACTGAACATGAACGGATATGAAGACCTTGAACCTGACAGTCCCAAGGCAGGTGGTGATAGAGAAGCTAAGAACAGCAAGGGCAAAGGTGCCTCAGAATCTAGATGAGGTCAGAGGTTGGCGTGTGAGTCCTGCAGGGAGGCGTGGAGTCCAGCAAGTGGGGCTCTCCCACGACCCCTGTTGCCCACCGTTTGTGGAGTAGGGGGCTTATTCTGGGTACACTCTTTCTCTTCACTTGTACTGACAGGTCTCCAGGCCAGCAGAGGGGCCTGATAATCTTTGGTTAGAACATGCCATTGCAGAATGTGGCCTTAGTTAGCCTTGCATTCATTCCTCTTCCTAGATTGGGCATTGCTTATCAGATCCTCCTAATACAAATTTATTCATTCCAATTTAATATTGATGCTTCATTAAACTGAAAGACCTTCAGCCTGACCTTCAGTAGATTAGCTTTATTCTGCTTTATGACAAATGGTGCTAAACATACTATCCACAGGCAATAACTTTAAGAATTAAGTTAAATATTTAAAGGCAGACAACTCACTAATGCAGCTTATTTCACTTTTTAAATATTTTTCCTGTACACCCAGAGACTAGTGAGTCAACTTAGACCCTTGCACAAGTTGTCAGACCTGAGAAGACATTGTGGCACACGAAGCTTTCTTTCTTCCTTGTTTTAACGACAAAGGAATAGAACAAAAGACCTTTCAAACAATAGCAAATCAGTATTGAAGCCGTATCTCTGAAACCATTTCACAGCCTAGGTCATGTCTTGTTCAAAAGACTAAACTTGGGGACTGCCATATTGACCAGGCAGCACTTTTCTTTGATGTCAGAACCCCCTTTAGGGACTAGCTTAATATTTGTGTGTCTCTGTGAAGCCCTTCTAATGCAGTGAGCTCCTTCTCTGCTGCCTGCACATTATACCCAGAAGTACCATGGAACAGAGCTGATTTGTTGGCTTGTGTTTGTTACCCAGCATAGCATGTTTATTTGAATAATTTCACTTAAGCTGTCTAGACAATTTTGTTGGATGATAATCGGTTATTTTTCATTTGGTCATTTGTGCATTAAACGTTTATTAAGCAACTACTTTCTATTTTCCAGAACAGTACTCAGCAAAGAGGGTACAAAGTCCAATTGAACATGGCCCCTCTCCTTGTTTTCAAAAAGGAGTGAGGGCAAGGTGGGAATGGATTCTGGAAGTCAAGAGGCTTACTGATGTTTTCAGACAAGGCTCTAGAAAAAACTACTAAGCAGATGTTTTGAGAGCACTTCAACAAGACAGCAGTGATTGTTGGGAGTCAGCATGAGTCCACTAGGGACAAGCAGTGAGCCTAATATAATTTCCTCTTTTGATAAGGTTACTAGACTAGTGGATCAAGGCAATAATGTAAGTCAGGTGGCTTAAGTAGCATTTGAGAGTCTTTCACATTATCCTTGTGGACTTACAGGAAGATGAATAATAAAATAGTCGGTGGATTCTCAGCTGTCTAATTTCTTTCCTTCTTTCTCTTTTCTCTTTCAACAAATGTTAATAGCACCAAATAAACAATCTGTGTTAGTTGGTAAGGTGTTTTTCCCTGACTTCATGGAGCCTACCATTACCATCACTGGCAGGAATGAGACAAGTTCCATGCAAAATACACACAATGAAGTGGGTGCTCTATAGGGGAGACACCAAGAATATTGATTAACAGATTAGGATAAGCCTCAAAGGAAGCTTCCAATGGTTTGTGTGGCAGGCTTGGCTCTGGGCTTTCCCACAGTCTTATCAGTAAGTTGGATGGTATAGAGGCTATTATCATATTTAGGGGTAAAATTAATTTATGCCCAAATGTTAAAAAACATGCAAAGTCATTCTCAAGTAATTGACAATTGTACCAAAGTCTGGTAGAAAATAGAATAAAGCAGGTCGGGCACAGTGGCTCACTCCTGTAATCCCAGCACTTTGAGTGCCAAGGTGGGTGGATCACTTGAAGCCAGGAGTTCGAGACCAGCCTGGGCAACATGTCAAAACCCTGTCTCTACTGAAAATACAAAATTTAGCCAGGTGTAGTGGTGCATGCATGTAGTCCCACTTGGGAGGCTGAGGCATGAGAGTTGCCTGAACCCAGGAGGTGGAGGTTGCAGTGAGCCCACATTGTGCCACTGCACTCCAGCCTGGCTGACGAAGCAATACTGTATCAATCAATAAAATAAAAATAAAAGAAAGAAATAGAATAAAATAGTTGTAGAGCTATAGAGGAATGATAATCGTCTCAGCTATGAAGAAACATAATCTAAATAGAAAAGACTGACAAATGACGGGTTTAAATATGTAAAATTTAAAAACTTCCATGCAATGCAAAATAAGATCGCTAATATTAAAAGGGAAAAAAATCAGGCTGTGAAAAAGATTTTCATCAAACATGACAGAATAATATCTATAATATGTAAAAAACTAGGTTAAATTTTATAAGAAAAAACATGATGAATAGAAACAATAATTCACAGAAGAGGAAATACACTTAATTAAAAGACACATTCATAGGAGGTGCAATTCACACTGTGCAGAGCAGTGAGAGTCTCAGGGAGTGTCTGGGATCATCATCTGACTGAAGCCCTGTCTGTGAAATTAGCAGAGAATCCCCTTCACCAGAAGAGTTGATTACCTCTCCCAGGATGACTTTCCTGACATCTATACCCACCTCCGCCATTAGATACTTCCCTTTTGTGCTCCTGTGATACCCTTTCCATAATTCTCTCATTGTGCTTATTACTTTATATTCTAATTGTATGTTTATGTGCAATTTTCTCCATCTTGAGTGAAAGAACCATGGTTTGCATCCTTTATTCCCAGAGTCCTGTACCTGACAGGGACCCAACACTTGCTAGTTATGAAATAAGTGGCATGCATGTTCTTGGTGGAGGGACAGTGGGAGGCCGCAGGATGATTTGAACAAAACGAAGAAAGTAAAATTACAACCTAACCTCCACATTCTCATGGTGTGAGTCCAAGAGCAGGCCTCGGAGCTGCAGAATTCGGCAAAATCCTGTCTTCTGCAGATATCTGCTCATCATTAGGAAGAGTGAAGAAGTGGCACCAGAACTTTGCATGCTCTTGGCAAGACCTCATCCTTCCCTCCATCCCCTCCAAATATTAGTGGCAGCCTCAGTAGCATTATTTGCCTTGAGACAATGAAGAATCTCATTATGGCCTTCATTCATGTTTACAACAGCTGTCAAGAGAAGCTCAGGATGCCCAGGCCATCGTTAAACCCCGGTCAGTGGTGCTGCCACTCTATCCTCCAACTCCAGCGTCTGTTAAGAGGCTCTCTTGCCTTCCGGTATGTGGTTGCAGTCAGCCAATAAGAGGCATGGTGTTATACCAGGGGCAGGAGGAGAGTGAACTCAGGGAGTGTGTCTTCCCCTGAAGTCCTCCTGGCGGGGTTGCCACTGACCGCCTGCATCCCTCTTCCCAAGCCCACAGCTCCTCCAGGAAGCCCTCTCCCTCAAGGTACCCTCTCTGGGCCCCTGTAACCACCTCTTTGCTTGCCCTTTAGGTGGGAACAGCTCCTGTGTTGCTAGCCCCCGGGTACTATGTCATCTTTTGTTGGTTTCCCTAACTTCTGCCCATATCCTTTCATTAAGTTCTTCTCAGTGGCCCAGTTTGAGTGTACCATCTGTTACCCACTGGGATTTTGATTGATACCCTGCTGAATAATTAGTGTTGAATGAATGAATGAATGACTCTGAATTGCTAAGAAAACAGATTACCAGAAAGCACTCTTTGCAGCAAAACTAGTAGCTGTGGGGATGGCAGGAATGTTCTCCACTTTGGCAACCTGACCTGGAAGCACAGATGGGAGGAGTGGCTACCTGTCAAGCAAGGCAGTCAGGGAAAGGGAGAAGGACAGGAGGACAGACCTAGGCTCTGAGGCTTGGAGCTGACTTGGAAGCAGCCATTAATGGTAGCCGCAGTGAAGGAAACACCATGTGGTGGCCATTTGCAGGTACTGTTGAAGCACTTTAGGAACCCCAAGCTTGAAAGAGCAGAACAGCATGGAAGGCTGTGTTTTCACCATTATAGATAGGGCTGGAGGCTGGGCCAGAGATACACTGCCTTCCCTTACTGCTTCCTACATGTCCACTGCCTCCTTCCACTTTTTCTTCTTCTTCTTCCCTCTCCGCCTCCTCCTCCTCCTCCTCCTCTTCCTCTTCCTCTTCTTCTTCTTCCTCCTCTTCTTCCTCTTCCTCTTCCTTTTCCTCTTCCTCCTCCTCCTCCTCCGATGCTGCTGCTGCTGCTGCTGCTGCTGCATCTTCTTCTTCTTCTTCCTCTTCTTCTTCTTCTTCTCCTTCTTCTTTTTGTCAGAGTCTCACTTTGTCACCAGGCTAGAGTGCAGTGGCACAATCTCAGCTCACTGCCACCTCCGCCTCCTGGGTTCAAGCGATTCTCCTGCCTCAGCCTCCCATGTAGCTGGGACTAGAGGCACGTGCCACCATAGCCAGCTCATGTTTTATATTTTTAGTAGAGATGGGTTTTCAGCGTGTTAGCCAGGATGGTCTCAATCTCTTGACCTCATGATCCACCCACCTCGGCCTGCCAAAGTGCTGGGATTACAGGCGTGAGTCACCCTGCCTGGCTTCATTCCACTCTTTCTTTGTGGCCTCAATGAACATGGATAGCTATAGTCATCAAAGAAATGAAAATGACAGTGGCCTTGATCATATGACATCTGCAAAGTCAACAAAGTTATTTAAAAGTTATTCTGTGGTGAGATTAATATTCTCATGGACTTCAGTAACATTATAAATCTGCAACTCTTTCAGAAAGCTCCATGGCAATGTGGATTGCATTTTAAATAAAACGTCATATCTTGTGACCAGATCTTTTCATTCTTAGATGTTCATCCTAGAGAAAGTTTGTAAAGGCAAATTTATAATACAGCATTATCCCTAGTGTTGAAGAATATATAATACATATTCAGTAAAAATAATAAAATGTAAAAGTATATGTACAATGGGCAGTGATATAAAAATAGTGATATAAAATCATAGGCCAAATTTGAAGAGAGTAGGCAGGAATGAAAATAGGATCAATAGAATGGAATTTAAAATAATTTTTTCCTAAACTTCCTTAATGTTGCTATAACATTTTAACAACCAAATATAAAAAAGAAAAAATGCTTTGAAAATGTTAAGTGACACAACATCAGGAAGGATCATATAGCTTCCTTTTCTATAATCCTCCAACTCTCCAATGTTTTCCCTGTTCAATAAAAATAACATGCAGATGCCCTTCCATGGTTTTTAGGTGTCTGCATGTCTGGTCTCTGCCACCTTTTGGATCTCATTTGTTGACTCTCTTTCCCTTGTCCATTATGTTCCAACCAGCCAGGGGCTTTCTGTCCCTTGAAAACACCAAGCTGATTCCTGTTTTAGGGTGTTTGCTTCTGCTGCTCTCTTGGTCTAGAACGTGTTTCTTCCAGATCTTCACATGGCTGCCTTTACTCCTTATTCAAACATCACTTCAAATATCACTTTCTAGAGAGGCTGTAGAGACACTGTTTATTACCTGCCCAACAAACATCCTTGGCTTCCACTATGGAAACTGCTAAGAGGCAGGTGTTCTCTTTCACTCCCTGTGGGAACTAAGACATGGGCACATGACTTGAGAGTAGCCAGTCAGTTCCTGATCCTAGACCAAATCTCAAGAGTATGGTGAATTGTGGAAGGGGCAATTGTAGTTTCATGGCAACTCTGGTGCCATGATAGTCCAGTGGAATGTCAGTGGACTTGATGGTTGATGATCATCACAGTGATGGTTGTTGAGTGGTGGTTCTGTTAGCAGTGGCTGTGGCTAGTAGGTGTTGAGCTAACACACAGACTCTGTGGCTAGTAGGTGTTGAGCTAACACACAGACTACCCAGTGATTCTATCTTGGTTGTGCTTTGCCTCTCTTGGGTCCTCCTGAAGCTGGGATAGCCAATGTATCACTGGCTATTGGCTGCCTGACACTCTTATGCACAATGTCTTCTATGCTTAAGTTAAGCAGAATTGTCTTCTATTGTTTGCAACCAAGAACTCTTACAAAGAACTTCCCTGAACATCTAGGCTAAAGTAGCCACTCCTCCGTCTTGGTAATTCTCTGTTACAGTATTCAGTTTTATTATTTATTTATTTTTTTGAGACAGAGTCTTACTCTGTCACCCAGGCTGTAGTGCAGTGGCGTGATCTCGGCTCACTGCAACTTCTCCCTCCCAGGTTCAGTCCTCAGCCTCCTGAGTAGCTGGGATTACAGGTGCACACCACCATGCCCAGCTAATTTTTGTATTTTTAGTAGAGAGGGGTTTCACCACGTTGGTCAGGCTGGTCTTGAACTCCTGACTTCGTGATCCTCCCGCCTCAGCCTCCCAAAGTGCTGAGATTACAAACATGAGCCACCACTCCCGGCCAGTTTTATTTTTTTCATAGCACTACCTGCTACATACTGAATATTGGTAGTGCCCTCTCAAATTTGTTTTTAGTTTTTTTTTTTAGAGACAAGGCCTCACTTGGTCACCTAAACTGGGGTTCAGTGGCATGATCATAACTCACTGCAGCCTTAAACTCCTGGGCTCAAGTCATCCTCTTGTCTCGGCCTCCCAAAGTATTGGAATTACAGAAGTGAGCAATTGTGCCCATTCTCACCCCCCAAATTTGTATGTTGAAATCCTAATCTGAAATAATGTGTCTGTTTTAATCTGCTTATTCCCCCACCACCAAAATCAGTTCCATGAGAATGAACACTGTGTTTGTATGCCCCATATCATCCAGAACAGTTCCAGGCACATAACTGGCACTGATAAATATTCATTGAATAAATTGAATAGATGGTAGAATGGATGGCAGAAGCAATATTCAGAAAGACCTAAGGATCAAAATTAATATAAAAAAATTTAACAGAATAAATAAGAGATCTGAGTTCATGTCACAAGATCAAGGAGATTTTACCAATCGGGAGTTTGAATGCTAAGAATGGAAACCCCATAGGTTGTGATAGATGGCAAGCTCAATAAAACTTAGCTTTTAAAATGGTGAAAGCAATTTTGGTTGCTACTAATAGAGCTGTATAAAGAATTTCTGCATCTGCCAAGATGAATGAACAAGGATCAGATTTACCTTCTTCCTTTAAACAACTAAAAACACTGGAAAGTAACATGAAACAGTGTTTTTCAGACATTGGATAACAAGCAGCACAGGACAGTAATCACTGAAAGAGAAGCAAACAAGCTGATCCTTTCAGTCGATTCAATGTACTACCTGGATAAAGTTTTTGGGCCACAATACAGGGAGGGGAAGCCTAGGCAGAGACTGGCAAACTCCTTACATCGACGAGATGAAGTTGGGAGCTCAAGGAGGCCAAGGCACTTATGTTCATTGGGTAGAGTATCAGAAAAAACAGAGCTCCGTTGAGAAAAAATGTCAGAAATCTTCAGAGTGTAAACCTTGGGTCATCAGCTAAATACCAATTGGTGCATGTGTGTGAGAAAATAACCCAAGTCTAGAGAAAGAACCACTCAAAGGAGTAGAGGTAAAAGTATGTGGAAGTTGCACAGGGCTGGGAATAGTTCCTGTTCCCACCAGCTAGAGTAGAAAGCCTAATAGTACATGGCACATTGGTTAGAATACTCAGAGGGTGTTGCTTCCACGGTGGAGCAAAATTAGCCCTAGACTAACGGCTGCTCTGATTTTCTCAAACAAGCTTAAAAGCAAGCCTTGAAAGCACCCAACTGTTTACAAGCAACTTAATTATGTCCCAGAGTAATGCTCAGGAATATTTAAAAGAATACAAGAATATTCAGTACCCAACAGGGTAAAATTCACAATGTCTAGCATCCAATCAAAACTTGGCAAATATACAAAGAAACAGAAAATGAAAATGAAACATGAGAAAAAAAGCAATAAAAATCAATTGAGAAATGATACAGATGATATAAGTAGTAGACAAAGACATTAAAATAGTTCTTGTAACTATATCCCATATGTTCAAGAACGTAGAGGAAATCATACTCAAGTTAAAGAAAAGCACACAGTATATAAAAAAGGCATACATTAAACTTCTAGAGATGAAAAAACAATGTCTGGAATGAAAAATATATTGAATGATATTAAAAATAGATTAGACACCTCAGAAGAAAAGATTGGTATCTTAGTCTATTCAGACTGCTAAAGCAAAATACCTTAGATTGGGTAATTTATAAACAACAGAAATTTATTGCTTATAGTTCCGAAAGCTGGGAAGTCCAAGATCAAGGTGCCAGCAGATTCAGTGTCTGGTGAAAGCTTCCTTTCTCATGGATAGCAGCTTCTCACTGTGTCCTCACATGGTGGAAGAGGTAAGGCTGTTCTCTGGGGCTTCTTTTACAAGGACACTAATCCCATTCATGAGGCTTCTGCCCTCAAGACCTGATCACCTCACAAAGGCCCACCTCCTAATGCCATCATGTTGGTGATTAGGTTTCAACTTATAAATTTTGAGGGGACAAAACATATAGACTATAGCAATTGCTGAACTTGAGGACATAGCAATAGACTATATTGAAGGTGAAACTGAGAGAGAAAAATAATTGAGGAAAAAATAGAGTATCGGTGAGCTGTAGGAGAATTTTAAGCAGCTTAGTATAAATGTATGTGGAGTCTCTGCAGGAGAGGAGTGGGAAGAGAGGATAGAAAAAAATCTGTAAAGAAACAACAACTAAAGATTGTCCAAATTTGCCAAAAACTATAAATTAATAGATGAAAACCGTTCAATGAAACAATAACAATATGAAGAAGGCACTTCACAATCAGTCTGTTTAAAAGCAGTGATAAAAAGAACATTTTTAAAGGATGCAACAGTGAAAAGACACATTACATACAAAGCACCAGAGATAAGAATTCTTGCAAAATTTTGTGGGGAAAAATGCAAGCCAGAAGACAATGGAGCAGCATCTTTTAAGTATTAATTTATTTTTAAAGTTTAATTTATATTTTTATACACCATAAAATGCCTATTGAAAGCAAAAGCAAAAAGAGTTTTCAGACACAGAATAGCTGAAATAATTAATCACCAACAGATCTGTACTACATTACTTGTTAAGGCAGAAGGAAAATAATATCAAGTGGAAATATGTATCTACACAAAAGAATAAAAGACTAGAAATTATAACTGCATCAGTCAATATAAAAGGCTCTATTTCTTATTTTTAAAATCTTTTTAAAATGTAATTGACTATTAAAAGCAAAAAATAATAACAGTGCATTGTGCATTTGCAACAATTACACATAAAATATAGGACAAAAGTATAAATGCCAAGATGGGAAAAAATGGAAGCACACTATTGCAAAGCTCTTATACTCTACATGAAATAATATATTACTTGAAGATAGACTACTTGAAGATAGAATACTTGAAGTTGGAAATATATACTCTAAACTCCAAAACAAAAACTAAAAACAAAACAAAGAGATATAGCTAATAAGCTACCAAAGAGATAAAATGATATGTAGTTAAGATAGAAAATGTGAAAAAAGAGGATATGGGACAAATATAAAACAACTAGCAGTATGCTATATTTAAATACAAATTTATTAATAATCTCATTAAATGTAAATGGTCTAAACAGCTTCATTTAAAAGGCAGATATTTTCAAATTTCATAAAAAAGCAAGTCTCAACTGTAAGCTGCCTATAACAAACCCATTTTTAATATAAAGATAAAAATAGGCTTATAGTAAGAGAATGGAAAAATATATACCTTCCTAGCACTAATCAAAAGGAAGCTGGAGTTTCTACATTAACATCGGACAAAGTAGATTTCCAAATAAAGAATATCACTAGGGTTAAACTGCATAGTGATAAAGGAGTCAATTTATCAAAAGTAGATAATAATTTTAAGCATGTAGGTACCCAATAACAGTTTCTCAAAATATACTAAGCAAAGTTCTAGTAGAATCAAAAGGAGAAATAGAAAAACTATAATTATAATAATATGAGACTCCAAATAACTCTCTTAAGAATTCTAAAACAAAAAGACAGAAAATACAAAGTTTGTTGTTGGACCACATAAAATTAAATTAAAAGTCAAATTTAAAAAAAAATAGCTGGAGAATCCTCTACTATTTGTAAACTAAATAATAGGCTTCGATATAACCCATGGGTCAAAGAAGAAATAAAAAAGGAAATTTGGCAGTGTTTTGAACTGATGAAAAGGAAAACACCAACATTTGTGAAATGCAGCTAAAGAGGAAAATTTAAATTAGACAAAACTTTATAGCATTAAATTGTAATACTTGAAAAGAAAGATCTCAGATCAACAACATCAACCTTTAAGAAAGCAGGAAAAACAGAACAAATGAAACCCCAAATAGATAAAATAAAGAGTATGTAAAGATTAGAGCAGAAATTAATTAAACATTCAAAAGGCAATACATAAAAAACAATGTGACCAAAAGATATTTTCAGCCAGACTGGTGGGGCGGGGGATGGGGGGGGAAGAGAGAAGATCCGAAACTGGAAATGAGAGGGAAGATATCACAATTGTTCCTACAGAGATTAGGAAAATTTAAGAGAATAGAGTGAGCAGCTGAATCCCCATAAATTTGTCAACTTAGCTGAAATGAACAAATTAATTGACAGACACAAATTGTTACAGTTCATTATAAAAGAAATAGCTAACCTGACTAGTCTTACATTTATTAAAGAAATTAAATTGGCAGTTTGAAGTCTTTTAACAACAACAACAACAAAACAAAAATCCAATCTACTGCAGGCACATGTGGCTTCACTTGTGCTAGTTTTTTAAAAATGAGCACCAAAGCTAAGCATATTTTTCTAGAAAATAGAAGACATCTCAACTTATTTTATGACTCCAGCATATCAAAACCAGACAAATACATTACACAAAAATAAAATTAGAGACTAATACTTCTCATAGAAATAGACATAAAAATTCTCAACAAAATTTTAGCAAATCAAATGTCATAATATGCAGAGAGGATATTGGTCATAATAATCATTTCTTATATTATGACATCACGGCCAAGTGGGATTTTCCTCAAGAATGGAAAGTTGCCTTAACATTAAAAAAGTAATGTAATTCACCATATTAACAGATTTAAAAAAAATACCATATCATCATCTCAATAGATGTAGTAAAAACATTTGACAAAAATCACTTTTCTTTTTTTTAAGACAGGGTTTTGTTCTGTTGCCCAGGCTGAAGTCTAGTGGTGCAGTCATATCTCACTGCAACCTCAAACTCTGGGGCTCAAGTGGGCCTCCCATCTCGGCCTCCCATCTCAGCCTCCCAAGTAGGTGGGACTACAGCTGTGCCACCACACCTGGCTTTTTTTTTTTTTTTTTTTTTTTTTTTTTTTTTTTTTTTTTTTTTCTATTTTTTAGTAGAGACAAGGTCTTGCTGTGTTGCCCAGGTTGGTCTTGAACTTCTGGGCTCAAGCGATCCTCCCTCCTCAGCCTCCCAAAATGTTCAGATTACAGGTGTGAACCACCACATCCAGCCAAAGTCCACTTCTAAAAATAATTCTCAGCAAACTAAAAATAGAAAGGAATATCTTCAACCCGATAAAAAGCATTTACAAAGAACCATTAGGCAAGCATTTACAAAGAACCTACAAACATATTATGATGCCTATAGTATGAACCGATAGGCATCATACTCAATGGTGAAAAACTGAATATTTTCTAAGATCAGGAACAATACAATGTAAATGGTCTAAACAGCTCCATTTAAAAGGCGGATATTTTCAAATTTCTTAAAAAAGCAAGTCCCAACTGTGTCTCTGAAAGACAAAAGTGTCTGCTTTCACTCCTTCTACTTAGCATTGTATATGAGGTAATAGGCAGATTTAACACGAAGAAGTAACACTGTCTTTATTTGGCCACAACATGATCAACTATGCCAAACATTTTGAGAAATTAAAAAATACTAGACTTAATAAGTTCAGCAAGTATTTAAGATACAATGTTAATGAAAAATTAATTACATTTCTATGTATACTAGCAACAAATAATTGGGAATGGAAAATTAAAAATAAAATTTACATGAGCATAAAGATATGATATACTTTTATGATATACTCAAATACATTTGCCAACAGATATGCAAGACCTGTACTTTATAAATATTGCTGAGAGAAAGTAAAAAAATGAATAAGAGATATACCATGTTCATAAATTGGAAGATGTAATACTATTAAGACATCAACTATCCTCAAATAATCTATAAATTCAATGCAGTCCAAATTAAATTTTGCAAGCTTTTTTAAAAAAAGAAATTTGCAAGTTGATTCTAAAATTTTTGTAAAAATACAAAGAAACTACAATCGCCTAAACAACTTTTATAAACAATAAGTTTGAAAGATTTACACTGTGATTTTAAGCCTTATTCTAATGCAATAGTAATCAAAGTAGTGTGATATTGGCATAAGAATAAACATATAGATCAACAGAAGAGAAGACTCCAGAAATAGACTCACAATGGGAAATCGATTTTTGACAAATGTGCCAAGGCAATTCAATAGAAAACACTGATGGAACAATTGGATAACCGTACGCAAAGAAAAGAAACCTGACTATTGCCTCACACAACATTTAAAAGTTAGCTTAAAATGAATCACAGACATCACTGTTAGAGCTATAACTATAAAACTTCTTGACAAAAAAATCCAAAAGAAAATCTTAATGACCTTGGGTTTGGCAAATATTTATTAAACGGGACACAAAAGGCAGAACTAGAAAAGGTAAAACAAGTAAATGGAGTTTTATCAAAATTAAAAACTTGTTATTCAAAGGGTGCTATTATGAAAGTGAGAAAGCAAGACTCAGACGTAGAGAAAATATAGACTCAAGACATAGAGAAAATATTTTCAAGACATATATTTAAGAAAAACTTATATTTAGAATAAATAGCCATTGTAATTCCATAATAAAAAGGCAATTGTTTATTGGTAAAGATTTGAATGAACACTTCCCAAAGAAAATATGCAGGTGGCAAATACACTCAACATCATTGTTCATTGGATAAATACAAAATAAAACCATAATAAGATACTATAATATGCATGCTAAAATGGCTAAAATCAAAAGGACAGATCATACCATGTATTGGTAGTGATAATGAGCAACTGTAATTCTCATTTACTGCTGTTAGCAATGTAAAATGGTACAAACACTTTGGAAAACAGTTCAGCAGTTCTTAAAAGGTTAAACATATATCTGTCACATAACACATCCATTCCATTTTGGATACTTATTCAATAGAAGTGAGAGATATGTCCCCACAAAGATGTGTGCACAAATATTTATAGTAGCTTTATTTGCAATAGTCGCATGCTGAAAACAGCCCAAAAAGTCCATAAACAGGTGAATAGATAAACAAAATGTGCCAAATCCATATCCAGAAGGCCATTCAGCAATGAAAGGAATAAGGGATTAATACACGTGACAGCATGGATGAATCTCAAAGTAATTATACTGAGTGGAAAAAACAGACAAAAGAGAGTACATACATTTGATTTTATCGATATAAAATGGTAGAAAATGCAAACAAATATATAGTGACAGAAAGCATGTCAGTAGTTGGTTGCCTCAGGATGGACTGAAGGATGGGAGAACTGAAGGATAAGAGGGCTTACAAAGTGGCAGGAGGAAATTTGGGGGGAGATGGAGATGCTCATTATATTTATTGTGGTGAAGTTTTCCTGAATTTTTACCTATGTAAAAGCTCTTCAAATTGTACACTTAAAATCTGGTGTGTCGTACATCAATTATACCTCAGAAGAGCTGTAAAAAAGAAAGATAGTATACAAAGCAAGGTATTTGATGGTGTCCCTCACATAGAATCTTCACACAGTTTCTCATATGATTCATATGCACTTTAGCATAGGACTCAGTAAGGCTGGGCCCATATGCAAAGGATTGAAAATCAGTGAGAATCATGAAGAGGTTATTCTTTTATCAATATGAACTATTGTTGAATTCAAGTATAGATAAATAAATGGATATATTTCTCCACTGAAGCATACCTGATTCAAATTTGTGCCTAAAATTTGCATGTCATGAAACTTGACACAAATTCTTGAAACTGCAAATTAAAAATTCTCTCATGCCAAGGGTCTACTGCATTAAATTCTGAACACCTCAATCTCAGAGATTGCCGCCTGTAAAAGGAATGTCTGAAGAGTCTGGAAAATTGTGTCATTAAAAAAATTGCTGTTATTTAGCTGGAATAAAGTTTTTTTTTTTCTTTTGGAAAGAAGTTTTCTTTCTTTCTTTCTTTCTTTCTTTTTTAAAGATTTAGATCTTTATTGCTTTTTAATGTTCTTTTTTATTGCATTTTAGGTTTTGGGGTACATGTGAAGAACATGCAAGATTGTTGCATAGGTACACACATGGCAGCGTGATTTGCTGTCTTCCTCCCCTTCACCTATATCTGGCATTTCTCGCCATGCTGTCTCTCCCCAACTCCCCACCCCCTATGGAATATTATGCAGCCATCAAAAACGATGAGTTTGTGTCCTTTGTAGGGACATGGATGAACCTGGAAACCATCATTCCCAGCAAACTGACACAAGAACAAAAAATCGAACACCGTATGTTCTCATTCATAGGTGGGTGTTGAACAATGAGAACACATGGACACAGGGAGGGGAACATCACACACTGGAATAAAGTTTTATAGAGTTGTGAACACTCTCTTCAATAGCTAGGAAGGGATAAAATTCTGAGTAGCTTCACAAGTCATAACTAGAACCAGGGAGTTGATGACTAGAAGATGGATTTCAATCCAGAAGTCAACGGCAAAGCTGAATTCATGAGCTCCTCCTCTTCTTTTCCACACACCCATATACCCTCACATACCCTCACATATGCTGCTTTCACACTTATTACATACACTATTGTGTTAACTAGTTTTAAAAATTGTGGAGTTTTTTTTTTGTTTGTGGCTAAACTATATACTCCATGTTTTTTTTTTTTTTTTTTTTTTTTTTNTTTTGAAAGGTCTCATATATTTATTACTGAACCCAGGCAACCAAAACCTTGTTTTGTTGTTTTTTAACATGAATAATGGAAGCACTGTGCGTTGTACTAATGCCTTCATAACAGATACAGAAAGGAAACTGTTCAAACTTCTCCAGATGGCGGTGACATTTTTCAGCTTGATTTGGTAACATGACTGTGACCTACAGACAGCATAAATATGTGTGCCATCACATGTGTAATTTCTTACAGACCAAGTTTGGTTCTTCTCCAATGTCTCCTTTTGGAGTTGTACCTGATTTTATTACCAGTTTTCATCCGAATCCACTGAGGAATGGGACGATTTTGCTTTTGTTTCTTGGCCAAGAATCGCTTAATCCTGAAAGTCTTGAGAGAAGACATGACGAGAAACGGAGTAATGCACACACCACGATGGCGGAGAAAGGACTACTCCATGTTTTTTAATAATAAGACAAAATAGTAGATAGATATCAATTCTCTCTAAATTAATCTGCATCTAAATACAATCCCACTCAAAGTGTAAGCAGTTTTTTCTTTTTTATTATCTTATTGTTTTGAACTTGAAAAAAAAATGTCTCAAATCCATTTGGAAAAAAATGTGAAAATTGCCAAGAAAATTCTAAAAATAAAGGAAAAGAAGGATTCTATTATACTAAAATGTGTCTATAATAATTAAAATACTTTGTCCAAATAGGCAGATACATTAAAAATGGTAGTGCTAGATTAATCCATTTAAAAGAATGAAATGTATCAGGAAGAAATAAGGTGGGGAAAGGTTGAAGATACCCAGTTGTGTACAGTATGTATATTTTGGGAAACACACATATTCTATACATACACACATGTACACATATATAAACACACATATATGTGTGTTTAGAATATATTAAGAGTTATACAAAAGAAACTGTTACAGTGAATGGGTTACTTTCCATAGGGTGGGCCAGAGCTGGGGTAAGGAAGTTGAATGGATAAGATAGGATTTTTGCTTTTCATCTTATCTTCTTCTGTAATTTTGAAATATTTTAATATTTTGCATGCATAGTTTTAAAAATATAAATTAGAGAGAAAAAGAGGCAAAAAGAGAAAGAGGAGGAGAAAAAGGCAAAAAACAACAGAGAATTGAAGAAATCAAGGACTGGCTTGGAAGCAGAACAGGTTACTTAACTTCTCTAAACCTGTTTCTTTTCTGTATAAAGGGGGTTATAATGTCTCTTGTGCCCAGTAGGGTTTTTTAATTTTGAATTTTTGTGGGTACATAGTAGGTATATGTATTCATGGGGTACATGAGACATTTTGATACAAGCATACAATGCATACTAATCACATCAGGGTAAACGGGGTATCCATCACCTCAAGCTTTTATCCTTTCTTTGTCTTACAAACAATTCAATTATACTATTTTAGTTATTTTAAAATGTATAATAAATTATTGTTGACCACAATCACCCTGTTGTGCTATCAGATACTAGACCTTATTAATTCTAAGTGTATTTTTGTACTAATTTACCATCCTCATTCATTCCCCCTGCCCCCACTACCCTTCTCAGTCTCTGGTAACCATCATTCTACTCTCTTATCTCCATGAGTTCAATTGTTTTAAATTTTAGCTTCCACGGCTCATGCCTGTAATCCCAGCACTTTAGAAGGCTGAGGCAGGAGGATCACCAGGTCAAGAGATCAAGACCATCCTGGCCAACATGGCGAAACCCTGTCTCTACTAATAATACAAAAATTATCTGGGCATGGTGGCGTGCGCCTGTAGTCCCAGCTATTCAGGAGGCTGAGGCAGGAATATGGCTTGAACCCAGGAGGCAGAGGTGGCAGTGAGCTGAGATTGCACCACTATGCTCCAGCCTGGCAACAGAGCTAGATTCTTCTCAAAAAAAAAAAAAAAAAAAAAAAAAAAAAAAATTAGCTTCCACAAATAAATAAGAACAAGTGAAGTTTGTTTTCCTGTTTCTGCTTATTTCACTTAACATAGTGACCTCCAGCTCCATCATGGTGTTGCAAATGACAGGATCTCATTCTTTTTATGGCTGAATAGTACTCCATTATGTATATGTACCACCTTTTCTTTCTCCATTCTTCTATTGATGGACACTTAGGTTGCTTCCCAACCTTGGCTATTATGAATAGTGCTGCAATAAACATGGGAGTGCAGATATCTCTTCGATATACTGATTTCCTTTCTTTTGGGTACATATCTAGCAGTGGGACTGTTGGATCATATGGTAGCTTCAGTGTTTTGAGGAATCTCCAAACTGTTCTCCATTATGGCTGTACTAATTTACATTCCTACCAAAAAGATGAAAGGATGCTCTCTTCTCTATATCCTTTCCAGTATTTGTTATTGTCTGTCTCTTGGATAAAAGCCTTTTTAGCTGGGGTAAGATGATATCTCATTGTAGTTGTGATTTGCATTTCTCTGGTGATCAGTGATGTTGAGTACCTTTTCATATACCTGTTTGCCATTTGTATGTGTTCTTTTGAGAAATGTCCATTTAGATCTTTTGCCCATTTAAAAATCAGATTATTCGATTTTTTTTTTCCTATAGCTCCTTATATATTCTGATTCTTAATTTCTTATCAGGGATTTTTGTATGTTGATTTTGTATTCTGCAACTTTACTAAATTTATCAGTTCTAATAGTTTTTTGGTGGAATCTTTAGGTTTTTCCAAATATAATACCATATCATCAGCAAACAAGGATAATTTGACTTCTTTCTTTCCCATCTGGATGTCCTTTACTTCTTTCTCTTGTCTTATTGCTCTGGCTAGGACTTCCCACACAGTCGTTTTAAGAATCTAATGAAGTTACTTATGTAAAGGGCTTGGCCAATAATAAGCATGCATTATATGACATCTATAATAGTATTTGCTACTACTAATTATTATTTTTATAGTCCAAGAAGTTTTCCAATAAATGTGCAGTTGAAAAATTACGGGAAAATCCCAAACTCATTCATAATAACATGGAAGGTAGGCTTAGGGAAGCATGTTGGTTATGAGATCATAACAAGACAAGTTTTAATCTAATCAATTGCACTGTGGTCTGTCCAGGAATGTGTGAACAGAAGTGTGAATATGATCTGTGTGAAATCTAGAACATAGACTATTAGAGAAAGTGAGGGATGGTTTCATCTGTTAGGAGATGGATGCTGATAAAAATAACTCTGTGATTAAATTTTAACTCTTCGGATAGATTCTGCTATAGAGCAAGAATACCATGACCAACTAACACTTTGGCTATGATATGTACAATTTTGTAATAGATATCAGCCTGTATAGAGTTTGATTAGTGTGAGACCATCCTGGACAGTCTGATCTTTTGTTAGGACACAGAAAACATTGCATTTCTGAATCTAAAAAGCTGAGGTCTACACCCTAGAATTTTATAATTCCTATAAACAAGCTTTTGCTCTATGGGAATGACATGAATAAGCAGAAAATAGTTTTCTGTTTTGTAGAAACTCCAACATCAATGAAATAGCAGATGAATGAATAAATTAGTACTGGAAGGCATTGCCACACAAAATTGTAAATTCTATATTATGGTGTTATTTGCACATATAGGATTGCTTTCCCCTTGTTCACAGCAACTCCTTCTATCTTGTTTTATCCAGATGATCTACAAAACTTTACTGTGTTTGCCTTTGCAGACCTCTCCATATTAGTTTTGCCATTTTCCCTTGCCACTAGACTCTGACATTCTTGGTCTGCCCCACGTCAGAACACAAGGCTTTTGGCTGTCTGCATAGCTCTTGCTTTCCCCTTATTTAACATCCTAACGCAAAGGTTACTTCCTTAGAGTCTGGGATCAAATCTCACCAATGCTTCCTCCAATTAACCTATGTAAGGTAGTCCTTCCTCCTTGTATCACCACCACATTCTTCTTCACAGCATCCAACTTCTTATGTATTTTATGGAGTATCTAGTCTTGTCTGATCAGAAGCAGATGTTTAGGTGGGATTAGACATGCAAGAGATTTATTGGGAGAATTGCCTGTGAAAGATGAAGGGAGAGGGAGCAAGAGGAAGTGAGGAGTGCTATTAACCTGCAGTGCAGGTCTGACACCTGTGAAGGGGAGAGCAAAGAAAGGAAGGAGAGCCGAGTAGAAAGAGCCTCAAACTTTGGCACATGTCAGAGAAAGTTTCAGCTAGGCCTACAGGGAATCACTGAACCAAAGGCACCCATTGGAGGAGGAGCTCCACGTCTTGTAGGAGTCGGTCTTCATTAATACTGGTGCCATGCTCAGTCATTGGTTGGAAACCCACAGGTTTGGCCTTGTTGCAAACACAATGATGGATACAGAAGGGCAGCATCTGGGACTTTTAGTCATTTACATCCCTGCAGTTAGTTATCTGACCGAATGTTTGTGTGCTCCCTGTCCCCCATTAATGTGTTAATACCCTAATTTTCAATGTAATGGCATTTAGAGGTAAGGTCGTATGGGGGTAATTAAGTTTATATGAAGCCATGAGGCTGGCCCTCCTATGGTGGAATTAGTGCCTTTCTGAGAAGAAGAGACCAGAACTTGCTTTCCCTCCATCATGTAAGGGCACAAGATGACGAGGACTCTCTCTGCAAACCAGGAAGAGAGCCCTCACCAGACACTCAATATACTGACACCTTGATCTTGGACTTTCCAGTCTATAGAATTGTGAGACTTCCCAGCCTCCAGAACTGTAAGTGCCTGGTGGTGAAGCCATCCAAGTTAAGGTGTTTTGTTATTGCAGCCCAAACTGACAAAGGCACCAGGGTCTACTCCTTGTCCCAGATGAATTTCCTTTTCATGCAGGTTAGGTAGAAGCTCCTTGATGGTTCCTACGTTCCTCCCCTTCTGAGGGAAAACTTAGAAAAGGGAAGTTAGTGGTATAAAACGTAGTCCCAATCTGCGTAATTGGTCTCAGGGCCACAACTACCCCCATCCTCTCACTTTCCACCACCTTTTCCAACTTTCCTTCATGCTCAGCTATCCTCTCAGAAGTTCATGGTGACTTACCTGTTTATGTGACAAAACCTTCATTCCTAAGGAGTCTAAGCTCTTGGTTACCATACTCTTCTCAGCTTCCAAGGGAAAAATGAGTACTGGGAAACATCCAAGGAGATCACTGTGGTTCCACACATACTCCTTCCTGCCCCTTTTATACGTAAACCATTTTACCTCCTCCTACTCAACAAGGCAATTACCCTGCCGCAAGGGCGATTCCTTCTTTTGCCTGCTGGTTGACAGACACTGGGACACAGAAAACATTACATTTCTGAATCTAAAAAGCTGAGGTCTAGACCCTAGAATTTTATAATCCTCATAAACAAACTTTTGCTCTATGGGCCTAACATGAATAAGCAGAAAATAGTTTTCTGTTTTGTAGACAAGGAGTAGACCCTGGTGTCTAAATTGCCCTGTCATTTTTTACAGTTCAATGGACCCTTGATATGTCCCTGGCAGGATTAGGGGATTAGGACCCTCCAAGCTTGAAGATCACAGAGCTAGAGCTCATTCCTTGGCTGGTCACTGGGAGTGATGGGAAATGGTATCGCCTGCTTCTAGCCCTTCATTTTGGACTCATAGATTCTTCTTATTAGAGACATAGTACCATAGGCAGTTCTCTCTGATTTAATGCATATGGTACTCTATCTTTTCAAAGTATTACATCTGAACTAACACTTCAGCTGTGACATTAGAAGGTTTTCTTCTGTTCTTTGAGACTGGATAATAGAATATGTGATATGACCAGCGGATCTCATGGTCATAGGCCAACTCACATACCTCTTTTGCTTTGAGATTAGTCCTCTGGTCAGATCTTATGATGTATGGGATATAATGTCTGTGTAAACTCCCGATTGGTACTGGCTAGGGCTCTATGTGAAGGAAAGACAAAGTCATACCAGAAGAGGAATCTATCCTGGGGAGCACAGACAGCTGCTCTTCTAACATACCTGGAGCCCAGTGGCCAGGGCTGACATGTCACCAAGTGGCCAGATGTTCTCTTTGAGGAATAGTGCCATGCTGGAGTGCAGCATTGGCCTCTGTTGCTGACAAATTGAGCAGCCACAGGCAACAGTAGCTGGATTGGCTTGATAAACAGCATGGTGTCCTCTGGGCCCTCCTACCCCACATAACCCTGGTGGATTTTCTGGGCATAATATAGCCGTCCATTTCATCACGCCCATGTCCTTCAGCCTTTGTATTCCTTCCCCTGTCATCTGCCAGGAAAACTCAGATATTTGCACTTTGCCCAGCATTGTTCAGCACTACCTCTAGGCATTTGAGAGCCATGCTGCTCCCGGAAGCCCTCACTGGATTGTTAAACCAGTGTCCTGTGAAGATGTCCCTAACGGAATACATTCTTTTTATCTGTCTTATATTTGACCCTATCAGTCAAACACCCTCAAAATCTAATCCCAGGGGTACTACTGTGGCTTCTGCTGGTACGTGACAGCTAACGCTTGCACCAGAGGTGATGTCCTTCAGTGTATCACCTCTTTCTTCCCTTGTCAGAACAGCACATACCTCGCCAGGTTCTGCTGGCACATTTGAAAGGAAAATAAATCTTAGGACCCCAGGTTAAAGTCAAGCTGGTAGTTACACAAACCAGCCTCCCATTTTATTCCTAAATAAGATATCTACAAAGATATAAAGCTATATACACCTTCCTCACAATTTGCTCACAAGGAAATTCCTGAGGACAAAGGTCAGACAGAACTCAAAGTCATCTCTCTGAGGCTCACCTGAGACAAATGCATATCTGATTGCTTCCTCTGCCCTATTGTTTAGGTAAAAATGCAGATTTACTGAGCCACACTAGATTGTGTATTTGATGGAAGGCTGATCAAGAACTCAAAAGAATGCAACCTTTTGTCTCTTATCTACTTATGACCTGGAAGCCACCCCACCAAGTTGTCCTGCCATCCAGGACAGAACTGATGTACATCTTACACATATTCATTGATGTCCCATGTCTCCCTAAAATGCCTAAAAGCAAGCTGTACCCTGACCCCCTTGGGCACAGGTTGTCAGGAACTTCTGAGACAGTGTCATGAGTGAGTCCTTAGCCTTGGCAAAATAAACTTTCTAACTTGATTGAGACCTGTCTCAGATACCTTGTGGTTTACACATGTAACCCTAGTTTTGACCCTAGCAATCAGAGAGGAGGAGGGCAGCTCCTTGTTGCTCTTGGGAATGAAGAACTATGGGGAAAGTGCTAGCCCTTACCAGATGTGTTTGTTTTCTATTGCTGCGTAGTGAATTACCACAGCCTTGGTGGTTTAAAACAACACCCTTGATTATCTCACAGCTTCTGTGGGTCAGGAGTCTGGGTGGGGCTGAGCTTGGTCCTCTCCTTAGGCTCTCAGAGGCTATAAAATAGATGTTAGCCAGGCTGTGATTTTCTTTCTGGAGCTTGGGATCCTATTCCAAGTTCACATAGCTGTTGATTGATAGAATTCTGTTCTTTGAGATTGCAGGGCTGAAGCCCCTACATTCTTGCTGGCTGTCAGCAGGGGCGACTCGCACTCCTGGAGGAACCCACAGGCCCCTGTCATTCCCAGCCCTCTGTCAACATGGCAGCACCCTTCTTCAAGGCCGATTGGAGAACTCCTCTGATCTCTGGGAGGCTCTGAGTACCTATTTGGAGGATGTTCACCAGATTAAGTCAGGCCAACCAAGATCATCTCTCTTTTGGTTAACTCAGAGTCAACCGATTTGGGAACTTAATTACATCTGCAAAATCCCTTCACCTTCCCTGTATTCTATTGGCTAGAAACGAGTCACAAGTTCTGCCAGCACTCGAGGGAGGGTTGTCTACAAGGGTGTGACCCACTGAGGAGCACCATAAGGTGTATCTGCACACTAAGGACCAGTAGGTCCCTGCAGGGACATTGCAGTAAATCCAGAGAAGCAGCAGCCAGGTCCATCAGTCAATCATGTTTGCTGGAGCAGACTGAGCAGCACATTTTCATGGCCACCACATGGCATCATCACAATTTGTAATTCATGAATTTAATAATGTAGTATATGTGTATCATGTGTCTTCCCTGCTGGAATATAAATTCTACAGAGGGAGGGACTAAATGAGTCTGTCAGTGTTGTATTGTCACTGCCTAGCACAATGCTTTTTGTATGTAAGTAGAAGCTAAGAATACTTAAGTGAATGAATGAACAGCTGCAGTAGCAGCATCACTTTTATACTTGGACACTGTACCCTGAACAGATTTAACCGATCTAAGGGTAATTTCCTGATCCAAGCTAAGCCAATGAGTCTCTTCCCTAATAATTTTGCGTTGAGGTTGACAGACAGTTGAGCTAGCCGTAATCTAGGTGGCTGCACTGGTGGTAGCTGGCCTCCAGAAGGTTTTCTGCCTTGTGGACCGAGGAACAAAGGACATAGTTTGCAGCATGAGGGAATGCCACAGATGTGACAAAAGTAGAGAGGAGAGACAGAACCCCTGCAGTGCTCCAGAATGCCTGTTTCCCCTGGGACCTCTTCCTTGACTCTCAAAAGGTTCCACAGTACCCTTCCCACAAAGTTCCCTTTTTTGATTAAAGTACTTTAAGTTGGATTCGTGAGTCCTACATAATACACTTCGGAGGTGTTAAAACACAAGGCAGCAGGGTGTGGTGGGGTGCACTGATAGTCCCAGCTCCTTGTGGGGCTGAGGTGGGAGGATTGCTTGAGCCCAGGAGGTCGAGACTTCAGTAGCCGTGATTGTGCCACTACACTCCAGCATGGGCAACAGAACGAAACCCTGTCTCAAACAAACAAACAAACAAAAGCACAGCGCAGCTGGCAGTTCCTGGCCTTCCTTCATATAAAACAGACAGGCTGTGAGGATAGGGATTTAAGGAATGAGAGGAGAGCTTCAGGAATGGCTACACTCTACTCTCCAGAGAACAGGCCAGGCACAGATGGAGGCCAGGAAAGAAATAAAGCCATCCAAACTGGAAGGAAAGAAGTAAAATGATCTCCGTTTGCAGAGAACATGATCATATATGTAGAAAACCTTAAAGATTCAACAAAAAACCTGTTAGAACTAATGAATGAATTTAGTAAAGTTGCACAACACAAAATCAACATACCAAAATAAGTGGTGTTTCTACACAAAAAAACAAGGAGCTCTCCAAAAAGGAAGTTAAGAAAACAATCTCATTTGCAACAGCAGCAAAAAGAAGAGAATACTTAGGAATAAATAAAGGACAGAGGTCACGGATTCTGTGCGAAGGAGGAGCAGGCAGGAGACCGTGTGTGGGGGTGTGAAGCAGCTGTCTTTGGGGAACGAGAATCATTGTGCCACTCCAAGTTGCTGGCTCAACCTGTGCTGTCCCGCCAAGCAGAAAGATCATCCAGTCGTGGGAGAAGTCAGCACTGTTTTCCCACTGCAGGCTCCTTGAGACATCACACAAATCAGAAGATACAAATGGAAATTGGCAGGATATTCTATAAGACATTAATTTATACTTTAATTAATTAAGCATCATTAAGGTGAAATAAAAAAGGCTGCAGTGAAAGAAAGAGGGTCTGGACACTGAGGAGCACAAAAAACCAGCTGAAGTTTCGCTCTTCTTGTGTCCCATCCTCTGGAACAATGGGAGACAAAGGGAGCACAGTGCAGCAGAAACAGAAGAGTTCAATAGAATGGGTGCTCAATGGGAAAATAGAAAATGTTGGCACAATTGTAGATGGGACAGGTGGGTGTCCAGTGAGACATAAAGGCAGGGAGGAACAGATGAAAGGATCAGAGAGATATTCTATTTCTTCTAAATAAGAAGGGAGTAAAGGAAACATTTATTTATTTACTCTTTCATTTAGCAAATTTTCATGAGCACCTACTATGTGCCAGGCACTTTTTTAGTGCTGATGATACAGTGATGAACTAGACAGGTAGAGTGCTTGCCTTCACAGAGTCAGCTTTCTTGTGACTTGTGTGGAGAGCACATAGCTTGTCACCACTTCTTCTCCATGTTAAAGGAAGGACTGACTCCATGAACACTCGAGTGGGCACACAGGTCTTTCTCCTAGCCCCAGATGCCATCTTTAGAGAAGTAGTGAGTGTGGAGTGAGAGCTGGGACAGGGGAGGCACCACAGCATATTAAGGGCTCAGGCTTGGGGAGAAGGCAAGAGAAGATAAAGACCTTCCCTTTAGGATCACGTTCGCTGTGGCAGAGATAGCTAGCTGACCACCAAAGTGCATACTTTTCTCATAGCAGAGAAGCAGCTTCTGCCTCAGCCTCTGGAGTGGCTGGGATTACGTAGCTAGGGATTATGGTTTCCCTTGTCCAGGCCAGGATTTTTTTTCTTTTTTTGAGATGGAGTGTTGTTGCCCAGAACGGTGCAATCTTCACTCACTGCAACCTCCACCTCCTGGGTTCAAGGGATTCTCCTGCCTCGGCCTCCCAAGTAGCTGGGATTACAGGCATGCGCCACCATGCCTGGCCATGAGACCAGCTCAAGGGTGAGCTCAGTGATCCACTTAGATTCTGACCCTCAGAGACAATCTCTGACAGCACCGTAACTGAAAATACTCTCAGACATAGACAGAGTATACTCTACTGGACAAGACTAGATCTGGGATAAGGAGATCATTGTCCTAATCAGAACTTTGCTCCTGACAGCCTCCCCTTCCTAAGCAGTTAACTCCTGCCAAATCCATGTTCACCCTGGAGCCAGTGCTACCTGTGAAGACCACTGGGTTGTAAGAAATAAATGGAAACCAAGCCTATGAAAGAACTTACAATGCAAGATATTTGGGGCAAGTTCATCCCATCACTAAACATTCTACACTACAAAGTTACAGAAAAGAGGTTCTGATTGCAGATTTCACAAGGCCAGTGCAGCAACGTGGGATGCCACTTTTCTCTAAAGCTTTAGAAGGCCAGAAGCAAGGCTGAATTTCAGTTTTGGGGATTACATCAGAATGGGATTTTCTTTGGACTCACACCCAAAGGTTAAAATGAGATTATGAAATGTCAGGAAAAACTGTTCACAACATTTTCTTTTTCTTTCTTTCTTTTTTTTTTTTTTTCAAGAAGGAGTTTTGCTCTTGTTGCCCAGGCTGGAGTGCAATGGCGCAATCTCGGCTTACTGCAACCTCCACCTCCTAGGTTCAAGCTATTCTCCTGCCTCAGTCTCCCGAGTAGCTGGGATTATAGGCACCCAACCACTATGTCCAGCAGGGACAGGGTTTCACCATGTTGGCCAGGCTGCTCTTGAACTCCTGACCTCAGGTGATCCATCCACCACGGCCTCCCAAAGTGCTGAGATTACAGGCGTGAGCCACCGCACCTGGCCACAACATTTTCAAGTCAGTCAAGCCTGTAGTTCCTTCTTGTTCTTATTTCCCATCAATCCGTGGCCATGAGGTAGGGAGAGAGAAAAGCAGTGGATTTTTGTTTTCTCTGCCACATCAAGGTAAAGTCTAGTAAAGTCACCAAATATCTCGAAGCCTTGATTCCCTCACCTGTTAAACTGAAAACTTCCTACATTTGTGGTGAGGCTTAAATGAATGATCACCTTGCAGAAAGTAGTCTTTTGCAAATATCAGGTATTATTTGGCAAAGTTATTGTTCATTTTCAGCTCCATTGCTACTTGGAATAAAGAGGAGTAATGAAGGCCAGAGATATTAATGAATAAAAAGAAATTCGGGGATTGCCTCTAGATTTTCAAAATTCATGGTATTTTGCTTCTTTCACCGCAAATTGAAGCTTAGCTGTAAAGTTCTATTCTACTGCCACGAAAGGAAATGTTTATACATCAACATGGATAAATCTCAACATATTTTGTGCACCAAAGAAAGTCTCAAAAGAACATATTATATAGAATATAATTCAGTTTATATAAAATTCAGAGAAACACACACCCAATAAACTGTTAATAACCTACATTTGCGTGTAAAATTATAAAAATGAGGGAGAGGGAACATGTTGAAGAGAGTATAGTGATTTATAAATTACAATGACGTATTTCTTAAGCTGGTTGAAGGCATGACATGATATAAAATAACCATTTGATTATTTTTATTTAATGTATAATTTTTTTTAATTTTATTGCATTTTAGGTTTTGGGGTACATGTGAAGAACATGCAAATTGTTGCAAAGGCACACATGTGGCAGTGTGATCTGCTGCCTTCCTCCCCATCACCCACATCTAGCACTTCTCCCCATGCTATCTCTCCCCAACTCCCCTCCCCTTGCTGTCCCTTCCCTATTTCCCCCCAACAGACCCCAGTGTGTAGTGCTCCCCTCCCTGTGTCCATGTGTTCTCATTGTTCAACACCCGCCTATGAGTGTGAACATGTGGTGTTTGATCTTCTGCTCTTGTGTCAGTTTGCTGAGAATGATGGTTTCCAGGTTCATCCATGTCCCTACAAAGGACACGAACTCATCGTTTTTTATGGCTGCATAATATTCCATGGTGATATGTGCCACATTTTCCCTGTCCAGTCTATCATCGATGGGCATTTGGGTTGTTTCCAGGTCTTTGCTATTGTAAACAGTGCTGCAGTGAACATTCGTGTGCACGTGTCCTTATAGTAGAACGATTTATAATCCTTTGGATATATACCCAGTAACAGGATTGCTGGGTCAAACGGAATTTCTATTTCTAGGTCCTTCAGGAATCGCCACACTGTCTTCCACAATGGTTGAACCAATTTACACTCCCACCAACAGTGTAAAAGTGTTCCTATTTCTCCACATCCTCTCCAGCATCTGTTGTCTCCAGATTTTTTAATGATCGCCATTCTAAGTGGCGTGAGATGGTATCTCAATGTAGTTTTGATTTGCATTTCTCTGATGACCAGTGATGATGAGCATTTTTTCCTATGCTTGTTGGCCTCATGTATGTCTTCTTTTGTAAAGTGTCTGTTCATATCCTTTGCCCACTTTTGAATGGGCTTGTTTGTTTTTTTTTCTTGTAAATCTGTTTTAGTTCTTTGTAAATTCTGGATATCAGCCCTTTGTCAGATGGGTAAACTGCAAAAATTTTTTCCCATTCTGTTGGTTGCCAATTCACTCTAATGACTGTTTCTTTTGCTGTGCAGAAGCTGTAGAGTTTGATTAGGTCTAATGTATAATTTAATAAATAGTTTAAGAGTAGTTCAACAAGTTGAAACAAGTTTCAACAAATATAAATATGTATATTTAATATATATTTTATGTTTATATATTTACATTTACTGTGTCTATTTAATATACGTATATATGTATACACATGTCCATACTGCATTTACAGTCATGTGTCTCCTGGTTGATCTGTCATCGTATGAACATTACAGAGTGTACTTACACAAACCTACGTGGTGTAATCTACTACACACCTGGATATAGCCTATTGCTCCTAGACTACAAACCTGTACAGCATGATATTGTAGGCAATTGTAACACAGTGGCATTTGTGTATCTTAACATATCTAAACATAGAAAAAGCATAGTAAAAATGTTGTATAAAAGATTACAAAATGGTACGCCTGCCTAGGGCAGTTAGGAGCTTGCAAGACTAAAAGTCGGTCTAAGTCAGGGAGTGAGTTGTGAGTGAGTGTGAAGGCCTAGGACATCACCGTACACTACTGTGGACTTCACAAACACTGCATGCTTCAGCTATACTAAATTCATTTTTTAAAGTTTTCTTTCTTTAATAATAATTAACTTTAGCTTATGTAATTTTTTACTTAACAAACTAAAAAAAAAAAGCTTTTTGACTCTTTTATAATAACACTTAGCTTAAAACACAAACACATCCTACCTCTGTACAAAAAAAGAAACTCTTTCTTTATATCAGATATACCATGGCTCACAGCACTTTAGGAGGCCAAGGTGGGAGGATTGCTCAAGGTTAGGAGTTCAAGACTGGCCTGGTCAACATAGTGAGGGACAGTCTACAAAAAATAAAAAAATTAGTCAGGCAAGGTGTTGTGCACCTGTAGACCTGGTTAATCTGGAGGCTGAGGCAGGAGGATCATTTGAAGCCAGGAATTTGAGGCTGCAATGAACCAAGATCACGCCACTGCATTCCAGCTTGGATGACAGAGCAAGACCCTGTCCTTAAAATTATATATGGATATTTTCTTTCTTTTTATCCTTATCCTGTAAGCTTTAATTCTCTGTAATTTTCTTTAACTTTTAAAACTTTTATTAAAAAATAAGATACAAGCTGGGTACAGTGGCCCATACCTGTAATCCTAGCACCTTGGGAGGCTGAGGTGGGAGGATGGCCTGAGCCCAGGAGGTTGAGGCTACAGTGAGCTGTGATCATGCCAGCCTGGGCAACAGAATGAGACCCTGTCTTAAACAACAACAACAAAAATGAAGACACAAACACACATTAACCTAGGCCTACACAGGGTCAGATTCATCAACATCATTGTCTTCCTCTTCCACATCTTGTCCCACTAAAAGGTCTTCAGGGCAATAACACACATGTTATCTCCTATAATAACAATACCTTCTTCTGGAATACTTCCTGAAGGACCTGCCTGAGGCTGTTTTGCAGTTAACTTTTTTTTTTAATATGTAGAAGGAGTATACTCTAAAATAATAAAAAAGTATAGTAAACTCATAAACTAGTAACACATTTATTATCATTATAAAGTATTATGTCCTGTACGTAATTGTATGTGCTATGTGTTTGTTTACACCGGCATCACTACAAACTTGTGAGTAGCACGTTGCCCTATGACATTACAATGGCTATGACACTAGGTGATAGGAATTTTTCAGCTCCATTATAATCTTATGGGACCACTGTTGTATGTGTGGTCCATCATTAACTGCACCCTGAACTGCTGTTGTGTGGTGCATGACTCTGTGTGTGTGTGTGTGTGTGTGTGTGTGTGTGTTCCTCCTCGGCATATAGAATATACCTCATTAAAGAAAAATTTTAAGATTCTCCATGCCTCTGTAATAATACTATAATAAAGTCTTATTGATGTAATAATTTTTTTCTCTCGGTTTGTTGTTCAAGGCTCAGCTTGGACCATCAGTAAACTTCATGTAAGGCCAGCTCCCCACTCCCTGTCTATGTCACACCACAGTGGACTTTTTTCAGTTTTTCAGGTTTGCCCCATGTCTCCTGCCTGTTGGAGGGACTTTGTGCTTGCCTTTCCCTCTGTCTGAAGGTGCTCCCTCTCCAATCTCATGTCTTTTTTTTTTTTTAATGCAGTCTTGCTCTGTCACCCAGGTTGGAGTGCAGTGGTACAATCTCAGCTCACTGCAACCTCTGCCTCCGGGGTTCAAGCGATTCTCCCACCTCAGCCTCCTGAGTAGCTAGGATTACAGGTGTGCGCCACCATGCCTGGCTAATTTTGTATTTTTTTAGTAGAGACAGTGTTTCATCATGTTGGTCAGGCTGGTCTCGAACTCTTGTCCTCAAGTGATTTGCCGGCCTCGGCCTCCCAAAGTGCTGTGATTACAGGTGTAATCCAGTCTCTCCTGTCCTTTAGATCTCATTTTAAACCTCATTTCTTTTATGATGTCTAAGGGACACCAGCACCCTGGCACATTTGAAAAACCATGTATAACTTTTGACTCCCCCCATACTTAACTATTAACAGCCTACTGTTGACTGGAAGCCTTACTGATAACACAGTCAACTTACACATACCTTGTGTGTTATGTGTATTATATACTGTATTCTTACAATAAAGTAAGCTAGAGAAAGAAAATCTTACTAGAAAACTATCAGGAAAAGAAAATATATTTACTCTTCATTAAGCGGAAGTGGATCATCCTAAATATCTTCTCCCTTGTCATCTTCATGCTGAGTGGCCTGAAGAGGAGGAAGAGGAGGATTTGGTTTTGCTGTCTCTGGGGTGGCAGAGGCAGAAGAAAGTCCATGTATAAGTGGACCTGTGCAGATTCAAACCCATATTGTTAGAGAGTCAACTGCACTCAAATTCTGTCTTCCCAGCTGCCTGTAAGCCATTGGAGAGCAATGACCCTATTTGTCTGGTTTATTGCTGAATCACTAGTGCGTGGCTCAGGCATCTAGTGGGTGTATGACAATAGGTGTTGAATGAATGAATAAATGAATGGCAAAGCCAGTAGATCCCCACTGGCAGGTGTGAATATGAAATTATAATATAAATTTTATCAGCCACAGTTTGGGCATTGTTTGATCTGTGCTTTTCTAAGTACTTGATGGCCAATTAGCACCAGCTCTAGACAACAGAAAGTGTTGTCACTGAGATTTACCTTTATTACATTTAATCTGGCCTGTCAATTGCTTCTTACTGATTGTAATACATTGGGATTGGCATCATGATGTCATTTTAAATGCCTCTATAAGGTCCTTCTTTGACTGCTAGGTAAGAAAAAATAGCAGGTTGGTCTTAGAGAGTGGCACAGGATAATGCATTATTTGTTATCACTGTTCAATCAGAAAGTGCATGAAGGAGACACATAATTCATCTAGACAGCAATCACCATGGAGTTATGCAGGTCTCTTATGTAGGTGATGAAACAGCCAAATTCCCTGACAGTGGTGAATTATTCCTCATGTCAGTAATAGCGATGCCAAAAGAAGCTTCAAGGCCACAGACATGGAGAATGGGGGGCTCTTCAAACCACACTAGTAAAAATGTGATATGTTTTATTGCTTTATTTTAATCTTGATCATTGGGGTCTTAAAATAAAATAATAAGAATGCTAAGCCTAGCCAATGGGTAGGGTGATTAGGGTGATGAATTTTTAGTTGTCAATGGTGTTAGGAATGCTGGCTTCTGTCCACACCAAGCCTGGGCCGGGGCCCCTGTGTCTCCTCATCCTTGTACCATCCCCATGGATCAGCTGCTGCCTCAGATCCTAACAAAGGGTGCATGACACACAGCATTTTTCCCCTTTTCATTTATAGTCACATAATTCAGCAAATACATATTCCCTTTTCTGTCACAGTTAAAGTATTGGCCAGATGTAATAAATCTCTGATTTTTAAAAGCCTTGTAGTATGAGAAACAGGCTAACATATGAATTTCAAATCTGGTGATTAGAAAGTGTTTTGAATGGCCTTGAGAACTGCAGGTAAAACATTAAATTGTACTAATATTCTTGTTTAGTTAAACTTTTTAATGTTTTAAAAAGCCCTTCATAATATTATGGATAAGTAAATTCTTGGGCCTGATTTCAATTTGAGTCAAATTCCGACTAATAATGTTACACCCATAAACCTTCTTCTTAACAGCCCATAACATTAAACTGAAAACAGAATTCTGAAAGCACACTTTTATGCTGCCTACCTATGAAATACGTATTACAGACTTGCGACAGATGTCTTTAATAGACATTGTTATTAAAAAGAATATTATATAAAATAAATTTAGATTGTGAGTCTAGTCCAATTACTAAAGGAATACTTCTGCATGTTCAGATAATCACATCTACACTTAATTGGAAAAAAAAAACAACCTGTAGACATTATAATCTTCAGGTAGCAGCCACCTACTCATCTACCCATCCAGCTCATCATCCCGGATTAGGACTTGTTTGCATCTTCTCTGTATTATAAGCCCCAATTTTCAGGAAATTAGAAGTTGGTCATGATAAAGAACTCCAGTTAATAAGCATCAGCCTACGAGCAAAGTTCTTATAAAAATCTCGGGGGGAAAAAGTTAGCTCTTTTTATGGGCACTGAAAAAAGTTTTGTGGTTTCAGGCACTTTTAAGTTTTTTAAGTTGAAAAATCACTTAGAATTTAAGCAGAGAAAAGGAAAATTCCAAGTCCATAATATGGATTAATGCCGCTGGTATGTTATGGAGACAACACAAAGCTAGTAAGAACAGCTAAACTACTTGCGGGAAAATATGCTATATTGTGAATGAATATTTCAAGAAACACCACTGCTTATACCAGCATTGAATTTCAGTTTCTGCCTTCAGGCCGACAATATGAAAAAATATTATCCACTACAGCTGATTAGGTAATAATGGGGATTTACATGTCATCTTTTATTATAAGCTATTAAACAAAGTCAGATGGAAAGGTTTATTGTTCTGGTCAGTGGTGTGCCCTTTTGGTGGCCGGGTGAAACGGAGGTAAATCAGAGGTAAATGGCCAGTGAGATAGCCCTGGTAATGCCATTCTCTGTTAATAGAGGAAGAGCATGAAGGAGGGCCTTACCCAAGATCACAGGTAAATCAGAGCTGAAGGGAGGGTATGTTTGCAATGCGTCAGGCTGTGGCCTCATCCTATTTATTTACTCTGTGTTTGGGCAGGTCTGAGATAATGAGACGGATCAGCATTTAAAACAGTGTTGCCACTGGCTGAGGCTTCATAGAAGAGCAGAGTGTGTGCTCTAGAGCAGACAAACCTTGAGTTGATCCTTGTTCTGCAGCTTACCTGCTAAATGACTTTGGAAGGTTACCTGAGCATGGGTTTATTCATCTGCAAAAGGAGGCTAAAAGAAATACATACCTCATAGGTAGTTGTAGGGGTTACCTAAATGATATTTGCTTGGATATTTGTCTCCTCCAAAGCTCATGTTAAAATTTGATCCACAATGTTGGAGGTGGGCCTGGTGGGAGGTGTTAGGGTTGTGGGGGCAGATCCCTCAGGAATGGCTTGTTGCCAAGCTTGGGTAATGAGTGAGTTCCTGCTCTATTAGTTCCCAGGAGAAGTAATTGTTAAAAACTCCCCACCCCGTCTCTCTCTCTTTTGCTCTCACATTGTGATCTCCACACAAGCCAGCTCCCCTTTGCCTTCCACCATAAATGGGAGGAGCCTGAAGCCCTCATCAGAAGCTGAGCAAATCCTGGTGCCATGCTTCTTGTACAGCCTGCAGAACTGTGAGCCAAGCAAACCTCTTTTCTCTATAAATTACCCAACCTTGGTATTCCTTTATAGCATCACAAATGGAAAGATAATAAGGAGAAAAATTGGCAAGTAGCGACAGTCAGTACACATTTGCCGTTTTTTTCCCTCCTCCTCCTCCTCCTTCCCCTCCTCCCCCTCCTCCCCCTCCTTCTCCTCCTCCTTCCTCTCCTCCTCTTCCTCTTTCTTCTTCATATTCTTCTTCCGATTCCTAATCTTGCTTCCCAATTATTTGTAAGTTATATTTCAGGTGTAGCATCTACAGTGATAGATCTACTACTTTTGTGTATGTAAGAAATAGCAGACTTTACTTTTTTTTTTTTTTNTCTTGTTCTGTCGCCAGGCACCAGGCTGGAGTGCAATGGCACAATCTTGGCTCACTGCAACCTCTGCCTCCTGGGTTCAAGCAATTCTCCTGCCTCAGCCTCCTGAGTAGCTGTGACTAGAGGCACGCGCCACCACGCCCAGCTAATTTTTATATTTTTTAGTAGAGACGGGGTTTCACCACGTTGGCCAGGATGGTCTTGATCTCTTGGCCTTATGATCCGCCTGCCTCAGCCTCCCAAAGTGCTGGGATTATAGGCATGAGCAACCGTACCCAGCCCAGACTTTACTTTTACACATTTTACGAAACCTGGTCGTGGAGTTTATAAAGGAGCAACAATGAAAAGAGGGCCAAGTTAGAATTCAAAAAATTTGGCTCTTGACCTCAGCTCCTCCATTTACTTGAGCATCAGGGTGTGTGTGTGTGCGTGTGTACACCTGTGTGTGTATGTTTGTGTGTGTGTGTATGTGTGTATATGCAAAGTTGAATACTAAATCTTACCTACCTCATACAGTTCCTGTGAGGGTTGTATGGGAACATAGATGATGAACCCATTTTGAAAACTGTAAAGCACTTAGCTTGAATACATTAGTTTCTGATTTTTATTATGCTCAAAGTCACTTATGAAGATTGATTTCTAGATCCATATCTTTTTCCTAAAAGTTTATCCTAACTTGGAGCAATTGTTATTTATGACTATTAACAGACATGACATTAGTTTTGATGACAACCCTTGATAAACTAAAAATGGAACCAAGTTTAATAGCACTATTCAGCTTTTCTCCTTTTTTTGAAAAGTTGAGCCCTCACAATTTATTGCAGCAAGGAGAAAGGCTGTATTGCTTAATAATGGTTCTACTAAAGTTCACCAAATTGTACTTGATGTTCTGACATTTATTGCTTACAGAATATGTGTTTTCCACCTGGCCTTATTAAACGCACACACACCCCTTGCTTGGATATCAAAGTGGCCATACTAGTATGGTTAGAACAACCAGAGAAATTAGATTTGTCTGAAACTTCAGGGCTTCAAGAGCTAATCTCAAGTGACAGAGCTATTGAAACATTTTAACCAAGAGAAGAACCTTACCTTAGAAAAGCACAAACATTTTGTGCAAATAAACTGTCTCCTTTCTCTGGCAAGGTTGTTTATGCTTAGTCATTGGAAAGTTTCAGATGAACTTTGGTCAACATGGCTCAGCAATTACAGAAACATTGACTACCTACCTACAGCCTGGATAGAAAAGGGAAAGCTTGACCTACTTGTAGCATGGATACCCAAAAGGATCACTCAAGGTAATGAGATGCTTTCCTTGGAATGCTGTCTACTTCATGGACACACATAGCATAGCCCCTCTGATTTCAGGTCTGCTCTGCCCCAGGAAAGCCCTTGGTTTGGATAGTAGAAGAGAAACATTATTGAGCTCTCCATGCATTATTCAATGCTGTACCAACTTCCTTTTTTGTTTGTTTGTTTTGACTTTAAGTTCCAGGATACAGGTACATAACGTGCAGGTTTGTCACATAGGTATATGTGTGGTTTGCTGCACCTGTTAACCTGTCGTCTAGGTCCTCTCCCCTTGCCTCACCCCGGCACCAACAGGTCCTGGTGTGTGTTGTTCCTCTCCCTGTGTCCATGTGTTCTCATTGTTCAACTCCCACTTATGAGTGAGAACATGTGGTGTTTGGTTGTCTGTTCCTGTGTTAGTTTGCTGAGGATGATGGTTTTCAGCTTTATCCATGTCCCTGCAAAGGACCTGATCTCATTCTATTTTTATGGCTGCATAGTATTCCACAGTTTATATGCAAACTTCCATTTCTTTCGCACACTCACTGTCTGCTGGTCTCTAAGGAAACACCAAATGCACACTAAAGTGTGACCACCTGCCAGCATGAAGGTATTGTCTCTGGGTTCCATCCCCACCCTTGTATACTTGGATTTGTGATTCTAGGGTAGAGACTCTACAAACCACGTTTCTCCTCCACTAGCAGGTCCATGGTAGGCTCTGAAAATAGAAGGCATTAGAGGAAGCCTGCAAGTTTAGAAGAGGCAAAGGGACCAACTCCTTCTTGTTTGCTCCCTCTTGGCTTGATCTGTGCTTACCATGGCTGTGGGCAGCCCACACATATGCTCTTTCACTGAGAAGCAGCAGTTCTTTTTCACAGCAGTGAGTGAACCCAGTGTCAAGTTTGTTCAACATTTGCAGGACCAGCTGTGTTGTGTTCCCTTGGCCACTGGCATCATTCAGCAGTGCCTCTTCTCAGAGAGCTGAGTTTCAGTCTGCAGGGCATCGCCTCCACACTTCTAGGCTTTAACAAGTCCATCCTGTTCCCTTCCTCCCCAACCCTAATAGTTAAAGCTGTTTCCTGTAGCTGTGACCTCTAGAGTATCTTAATATCTTCTTTTTATGCTTTTACTTATTATAATATATTAGGGTTCTCCAGAGAAATAGAACCAATAGGATTTATATAGATATGTAAAAAGAGATTTATTATGAGTTCACGCAATCACAGAGGCTGAGAAGTTCCATGAGCAGCCATCTCTAAGCTGGAGGCCCAGGAGAGTCTGTGGTCTAGTTCAGTATGAGTCCCAAACCCCAAGAACCAGCAGCACCAACATGTAAGGTCAGGAGGAGATAGATGTCCTAGCTCCAGCAGAGAGAGTGAATTCACCCTTTCTCCTCCTTTTTGTTCTAGTCAGTCCCCTCAATAGATTGGATGATGGTCACTCGCATTGGTAAGCACAATCTTCTTTACTAAGTCTACCGATTCAAATGTTTCTCTTTTGGAAACACCTTCACAGACACACTCAGAAATAATGTTTTACCAGCTCTCTGGGCATCCCTTAGCCTCGTCAAGTTGACACATAAAATTAACCACCACAGTTACTTAGTTTTGCCTAGTTTTGAATTCCTTATGCCATATTTCTTTCTGTTAAAATAACTGGATTAGTTTCTGCCTTTGGATTGAACCCTGACTGATACCAGCTGACAATCTGGATTCATATGTTAACACTCCCACAATATTTTCTTCTTTATGAGTAGTTTATAGTCTGTATCTATTGCATTTGTCTGTGCCTAAACCAATCTTTTTATTTTGGCAAGTCTCCCTATACTCACTCTTTGTCCACATAGTTTAGGTAGAACTGATTCTACCCCTTGTTCCAGGGGTAGGCTTGTGACCCAAGTCTAACCAATGAAATAATTGCCTGTCCCAACCATGGGAATTAGTCTAGTGGGTGAACATGTTTTCCAGATGTACTTGAAGTCAGTGTTACTTTCTTACGTTTTCAAGTTATGTGAACCAGTAAGTTCCCCGCTTCACGGTCCAAATTTTCTTTAAGCTAGATTTGAGTGGTGTGCTTGTCACTGACAAGCTCTTAAATGAAAGAAACTTTAACAGTGGTACTTTAGCAGAGATTTGATGGAGGTGGGGTGGCAGCAGGCAATACTCTGTGGTCTTCAAACCACATCTGTAAAGGAACTGATGGCAGCAGGTGGGTATGCACCTCACTCGGTCCTCCTCCAGCCTGGAGCCTGGCTGGGACTCTTGGTTGCCCAGTCTCCCACAAGATTGATTCCATGTGACCACTTGCAGATGAACAGACAAAAGAGCCTTGGGGCTTGATGCTTTGACATCCATATTCTGTGAGACCAATGGAACTTCCTAGATGCACATTCTATTTGACGATGTAGTTTAATTACCTTATGAGGTGATGAGGACAGAACTAAAACACCTTCTCATATTATGTTCTAAATATGGTTATCTGATTCCTCTAAATGAAGATAGAGATAGGAAAAGAGTTGGCATTTATTGAATTCCATTATAGATAGGGATTGGGCTAAGCACCCTTAATTTACAACCAATCTAGGAAATATATGTCATCATCCACTTTTAAAGATGAGAATAACAAGGCTGAGAAAGGTTGAGCAACTTGTTCAAGGTTATAAGCTAATAGATTCACATCTACTTACTTCCAACACTGAAGTTCGTTTTGTCTCTCCACATTGAGAAAGATTAGGGAAGTACGCAGAAAGTTCAAAGACAAAAGACAATTACTGAAAACATCTTGTCTTCTCCCTTTCTCCTTGTTTTTCACACCCAAAGTCCCCAGAGCGGCTGGAAAACTGTCCTCTGATTCCGGCTTCTTTTTTTTTTTTTTGAGATGAAGTCTTGCTCTGCTGCCCAGGCTGGAGTGCAGTGGTGCAATCCCAGGTTCAAGCAATTCCCCTGCCTTTCTCCTCCTTTTTATTCTGAAGCATCATTGCAGGCGAGAATATATCCTGTGTATTGAGGAAAGTAAATCCAAAAGCAACAGTGCCCAGAGTGTTCAAAAAGTCTTAGGCTATTTCTAGTCCAGCCAAGAAAATTTAGGCTTATGTTTGCAGAATTATGTACTATCATTCATTAGTGTATTTTATACTTCACTGAACTTAGATAGGCAAATTATATAAACACTTTATATATAAGCAAAACATGTCAAGTGTCAGGACTCAAAATATGTATTTAATTAAAGAAATACATTTCTTAAAACCGAAGCCCTAAATACATATTAAACAATACCCTAATCTGAAGGTAAATGAGATATGCCACCTAAGAGATACTCAGTGACCCACATATACAGTAATACCTCCATTAATGAGGCAAATTCATTCTAGTGGTATACATTAGTGTCAGAAACTTCATTGCTAGATGAAGCAATAACACAGAAGTCATAAGGACCCCTCCAAGGGAGACAGAAAAGAAGATGGTATAGTATGACATTATTCAATGTTAAACAAAATTACATCAAACAGGGCCAGAAAACAAGTATTTGAAAATTCTAAGATAGGGATAAAGAATTAAAAAGAAGCTAGAATCAGGCCGGGCATGGTGGCTCATGCTTGTAATCCCAGCACTTTGGGAGGCTGAGGTGGGCGGATCATGAGGTCAGGAGTTTGAGACCAGCCTGGCTAACATGATGAAATCCTGTCTCTACCAAAAATATAAAAAATTAGCCAGGTGTGGTGACACACACCTGTAATCTCAGCTGCTTGCGAGGCTGAGGCAGGAGAATTGCTTGAACCTGGGATTGTACCACTGCACTCCAGCCTGGGCAACAGAGCGAGACTTCATCTCAAAAAAAAGAAGCTGGAATCAAAGGGCTAACCTGTGACCCTCCAGGGAAGCAGAGAAAAGGCTTGAAAAGGAAGCCTGTGCTCTATACTGGTCTGGATTATAGCAGGATGAACTCAACCCTATTTGGTCACCCCCACAGCCCAGAACAGACTTCCAGGAAAGAGCCGAGTCTGGCTCAGATACATCTCTGCAAGGACACAGACCATCTGGAGAGGAGAGATGGCACCTCTGACCTCCCCTGCTTGCCGCCACCTCTCATAAGAGGCCCCTAAACCCAACAAGGACAAAATCAGGGTAGGAGTGACACGTGGAATTTTGTTGTACTCCATATTGCCCCAGCCATTTAAGAGTCCTTTAATAAGGGGGTCATTAGTCCGCAGGATTAAAGGACCAAGCACCTTTACCTGGCTGGGGTTCCATGTTGACTAAAGCTCACTTGGACCGAAGTGTCAGTCTTTAATGAATGAGACAGTCATACATGAAGATGACCCTGATTAGATCTTTTGCTTTCCGGACAGAAGCAAGGATGCTGGGACATGGGTTGACACTGGGCAGCTGAAGGGACACAGGAGGCAGCCAGAAATTATGAGACTCAGAAATGAGAGGCTGGGGAAACCCTAAATTTCACTGATTTCTTATTTATACCATAAACCATGCAGGACAAACATGCTCTATTCACCGAGGTATTTTTGTCCTGTGCAGCTGTGTGGCTTAGCAGGAGCTTTGCTGTCGAGCCATATGACTCATGCCAACAGTGCTGCATATGATTTATGAAGACTTAAAGAAAAAGAAAACAGCCAGCTTCATTACGAAGGAGCTTTGTTTTCAGAGGATTTGTTCATCAAGGATCGCGGTACCATTTGGTCCTTTCTTGCTTACTCTCCGAGTGAAATAGTGAGCCTGCCTCGGCCAGCACTCGGCCAGAGGACACTCTCCTGCCTCCCTCCTCCTCATTTGCCCTATTCCTGGCATAAAGAAGGGAACCTCTAGTTTAAGAAGAGAACAGATAGCCATAAACAGAGATGTGTGGCTTTCACTTGCCACAGGATACTTAGTGACACTGAAACTTGCCAAACTGACTATCAGAGGTGTTGCTTGGGCCCGGAACTGCTTACTTCAACATTGAGTCTGCAGCCCAAGGCATGGGGAAAATGGTTTGAAAGGAGTGAGGTTTGATTGGCACCCAGGCTAGTAGCTTCTGTCAGATTGTCTCCCTGACAGACGGAGTAGGACATCTCCAGCTGCTTTTCTGAAATGGTCCACAGGCAACATTCACCAGCCCGCCCTCCGTCCCCACATCTCCATCCCAGTCTCCCCAGTAGGGGTCAGAAAAGAAGAGGCTGAGATCTTGAACTCTAAAGGTTTCTAATTCCTTCCCTAGAAACTTCCCAAGCTGGACTTTCTGATCTGTCTCTTTTCTGCTCTTCCTCCCTGTTTCAGCCTCACAATCCAACAAGGCCAAGTTCACATTTATGCCTTGAAAACTGGGAAAATCAGACCAGTTGATCGCCCAGGGTTGTGGCAGTAACATATAATGGCTGCTTTGTGATAAAGTAGCTTTGACTAAAAAAGCAACTTTGGCAATATCCTGTTTATGTGCTTCCAGGAACGCACCGTTACCCACCAATACCCTCACCACAATAGAGTGGAATAAAAGTTCATAAGAATTTGTGAATAATAACATACTCATAGGACCTGCACTTTGAACACTTTCATCTTAAATTAAATTGTGGGAGGCTCGGGATAAACTTTGTATTCATGTTGTCTAACTTGTTAATAAGATACATAGTTTATCTTATCACTAGGAAAGATGAGAACAAAGCAGAGTTGGAAGATTTGCGAAAGGAATTTGAAATGACAAATTTTAAAATATTAAAAGTATGTACCATATGCCAACAAAGTTCTATTTTAAGCTCAAAAATAAAAAATAAATAAATAAAAGTTTTGGTGCAGTTTATTTCCCAGCAAAAGTGTTAAATAGCCTATATTTTGTTTCATTTTGTTGTAGTTAGTTTGGGTACAGTGCTTCCATGCAGTTTCTGGTTTATTTGTTTAATTTTTGTGTGGTCCAGCCCCTGCCCCCACCAACATACACACAAAAGACCAGAACAATTGGTTACAGGTAGTTGTTTTAATCTTTCCCTCTGGACGCTTTGAAGATGCTTCCAGCTGCATCAAAGTGCTTCATTGCTCTGCGCATCTCGGCATCTCCGCCCAACTTCAAAGCCTCGCAGCAGGAATTTGTGGTGCAGTGTGCCATGTAGTTCTAAAGGAGCTATTACTCTCTATTTATTGTGCAAATTTTTATGGAGATATCTTGGTATCTTTCTCGACATACCACTTAGCCTCAGAGTGGCTCCTTCTAGCTATTATTAAGAATTATCTAGGAAAATTATCTAAAGAAATAGGTTAGGATCAGACAACCTAAAACTAGTTTAGCTGACTTTATGTTCTTTCAGTGTCTTCGCTGCCACACCCTGCTAAACTAACTATTCTAGAAGATCTATCAGCAGACTAGCTGGACAGCTTTCCCTTAGGAGCTGGGAGGAAGCTAATTCGTTTTGATTTAAGTTGTGATTTTTTAAAAAAGTTTCACCTTTATAAAAATTATAGGTAAAGGATTCTAAAAGGAACAGGAGTCCTGAGGTAGAAGAGCAAATAGGTGCTCTAGGTTGGGCTGCCTAATAGAACTTTGCCATGATGGAAATAGTCTCTAATTCTGCGCTGTCCAATATGGAAGCCACTGCCACAAGTGGCTACTGAGGAGTTGAAATATGGCTAGTGTGATTGTAGGACTGAGTTTTAAATTTTATTTAATTTTAATTCATTTAAATTCCCATAAGTGGCTACTGTATTGAACACCAGAGCTCTAGAAAATTAACTGCGTATGTGCACTTGTATATGTGTGTTTAGAAAATCTAGGGCCAGCCTGGGCAACAAGTGATACCACATGTTTATTAAAAAATTAACTGGGCATGGTGGCATGCACCTGTAGTCCTATGTGCTTGGAAGGATGAAATGGGAGGATCCCTTGGGCCTAGGAGTTCAAGGCTACAGTAGCTATGATCATGCCACTGCACTGCCAGCATGTGCAACAGAGTGAGACCCTGCTAAAAAAAAAAAAAAAAATAGGACCAAAAGTGGGAGGAGACAGAAGGAAGGAAAAAGAAGAAAAAATAGTACCTACTTGGAACTTACTGGAAAACTCCTTTTGACCTGTCACCATAATCTCTTTACTCAGGCAATAAGGAGATCCTGCAATCAGCCCTAAAGACAATAGCGTCATCATTTATTTTCTGTAACCATTAGGGCATAAGGCTGCCATGCCCACACACAAGCTGGGCACTTCCCTGCATTCATACCTACTGATTGATAGCATTTCAAGTAATCTTGTGCTAGGCAATGGATGAGGGGAAAAGATAATGAAATTGCCTCCTCATTTACCAGCCCAAGCCAATAGTGTGTCATTGTGCGTGGATGTCAGTTTTATACATCAAGGGTGCCCAATAACAGGTAGGACACCCGCCCTTTTAAAGCAACATAAATCAGGAGTTGTACGAGTAGAGAGGGGTCACCAAGAGGCCACAAGACTCTCAGGCCTTTGCACTGTCTGGTTTGGAGCCTTCAACTTATTCCCTGAGCTGGCAGAAACATGGGATTCTGCATACTTTCTTGGGGATTCCGAGCTGTGTGGATGCTATAAGCAAGCTCCCAACTGAAAGGAGGAAGGGAGCACAGAAGGACTAAGTAGATGTGACTGTCCATAAATATGTGAAGATCTTTGCTGGTTTGAGGGGGGTGGGGGGAGGCTCCAAACACAGGCAGCAGGAAGAAGGCCCCCCACCCCCAACAAGTCGCCTATTTTCCTGTGTTCGTTTTCTGGTACGTTCTAATTAGGAAGCACTGAAGAAATCTTGGAAAGTATAAAGAACCAGACATTAATAAGTTTTTCTCCAACCAGGAAAAAAAAACTTGTTAATTAACCCACATTTAACTTCTATAAAGTTGTCTTCTTTTTCTTTTCCTCCTGATGTACACATCTGGGCACAGTATTCAGCAAGGTACTGAAATGTTTAACTGCTGCTATCACTACCCCGGTCCTTTCTGTTCAAGAGAGATTCGCCTTTTTCATCATGAATTCTTTTGTTTTTCCCTGTGGCCAGCTGCTACAAAGATGCAGTCAATTTAGATTAAACAGGCTGAGGAGTGCTATTCAATATGTCAGCCAGGCACACTTCTCTAAATACAGTGTGCATCAGGTACGGCTTAAAAAGAAAAGTCAGGGGGCTGTTCACAGAGGGGCATGCACTTTGTTTTAAGTCTGGGAACAAGAGAAGGATCCTTGGAGTGCAGATGTGGGTTTTTCCATATTCAGCGCTGGGAGCAGCTCCTGCCCTTTCTTTCTGCCTGTCTTCACCCTCGTCCTGCTCCTCCCCTTCCCCGGCTGCCACTGGTTTCTATCTCCATTGTTCCCTTAAGCCCAGCAGCCAATGTGCAGCCAGGCCCAGCACACGCTCCGCAGCCAGCAACTTCCTCTGAAGCTGCAACGCATAATTACAACCAGCTGCTCTGGGCTGCTGGCTGGCCAGCTCTGCAAACAAGCATCCCGATACCCCGAGTTCCAGGGAGGCAGCAGCCTGATCTTGGCAGCAACAAATTCTCAGAAGGAAGTGCCCACACCCTTGTAAGAAGAGGGAGCAGCCCTTCTCTCTCCTGTGGCTTCCAGAGGCCACCGCTGGTTTGGGTCTGGTTCCCCTCTGGCAGGGCTCTCCATGTCAGAGACAATTGGTTCTGTTGCTAATGGGAAGGTGCCTGCTTTCACCTGCAGCTGCCCTCGGGCGACTGGCCTATTGTCTGACTGCTGTGACCACCAGCAGAATGGCATGTCCTAGGCAGTAGCATTAGGAGCCCTGGCTTCTGGTCAGTGTCTCAGCCGAGGCATTTTGTGAATGTATACAGAGATAGGGGTAGCAAACTGCGCTGCCCTCGGCGAGCATGAGGCTAAAAGACAACTGATGTTGTTTAAAAAAACACCAGCAAAAACCCAAACAAGCCTAACTTAACTTCCCTAAGGAGAGTTGCATGTGGGCAAGAGAGCTGAGGGTTCGTCCAGGCCCCGCCTCAGAGCTGTGGGTTCACTTTGGGGCCTCAGTGATCTTTCAGGCTTGGCTACAAGGATGACTCTGATCCAAAATTAGGCTTTGAATGTGTAACACAAGGCTCTCAGCCCCACCCACCGCCTCTCTCTGCCCTATGCTGTTTCTTTAGAGCCTGGCTGTGGGCCAGAGCTGGCCCTTCTGGCTCTTGGGGGAAGGGCTGGCCACAGTGTTCTGTTTCCAGGCAGGGCTTTAGCGTGGGTGAAGGTGCATGGTGCAATTTGGGAAGAGGAGGGGAGATCAATACACTTGGGAAGGGCACCCAACACCAGCCCTGTCAACCTAAAGCTGGAGAGGGCCATGCAAGGGGCAGGTGTGCCACCTGGGGCTGCTGCATCGCCCCCACTCACCTGTGCCTCCCAGCCCAGGCTCCTAATAGTCCTACTGAGAGCGAACCAGGCCAGAAGGACTGCCCTGTCATGCCCAATAGCAGCCTCCGAGGTGGGAAGCAGCTGGGAGTCTGCTGTTGAAAGGGAGCTGCTCATTTTACAGGGCAATTTCCCAGGGATGCCGGCCCTGGCAGTAGTGGCTCAAGTGGGGCAGACAGGAGCATCTTTGAGCGGGTTTGTTCTTTCCGTCTGAGCCTGGGGAGCCATGCCATGGCCAGCAGCAGCCAGCTGTCTATTGTATTGAGTTTCCCATTTGCAGCCCTCTTTGTTTCAGTACTAAAAAATCTCAGGAAACTTTTCTGGCTGAGTGGTACTGGGCAGGTACTGGGGGACACTTACTGGGAAGGAATAATAGCAGACTGGGTTGGCAAATGGGATGCAGAGAATTAAGTCGTTGTTGGATGTGTGTGAACAATGGAGTTGGAACCTCATCTGCTACAGCTTTTCTGTGCTTCTTCATCAGTTTCTAATAAGCTTTACAATTTAATTCCCTACAGGAAAAAAAAATATTAGTTTAAGGTGCTCTTTTGGTGTTCAATCCATGCTTTCCCTTCTGATTCTTAAGCCTGGCTACACTTTAGAAGCTCATACAAAACAGGCTCATGTCTGTAATAGCATCACGACGCAGCTATTTCAGCCTGCAGATTACTTGTGCAGCATGACTGGATCCTCCACTTAGAGCAGTCTGGAGGTCCCAGTGACGCAGTAATATGATTTTCAGCAGGTTTTTCTCCGGGCTTGCAATGAGGAACAAGCTTAACAAGAAAACAGTCATGTCTGAGCTCTCACTTTCCTGCAAACTTTACTTGAGAACCTCAGAGATGAGAGTGTTGCTTTGGAAGCCTTCCTAGAGAAGGAATATGGAGAAGGCACCTGTAGCCCTGTGAGATCAGTAAGTGGAGGGGGGGAAAAAAAAGATGTAAAAAAACAGAAAGAGAGAGAGTGAGAGAAAGCCAGGCTTCAGCGTTCTAAAAAATGAAGTTAAGAGGGATAAGCAGTGGATTTTGAGACTTACATTTTTCTCTGTCCCTAATTATCTGCATGGACTTGGCAGTTTACTGACTTCTTCCAGTTTAGGTTTTCTCATTTGTAAAATAAAGGACATGATACCATTTATCTGCCATTCTATCATGGGGAAGTGTGTGTGAGTGTGCAGTGAGGGCGAGAGAGGAAGCATGCTAAAAATGTTAAACATAGTGTAGAAATGCATTTCACAGTAGCCAAGTTAACTATTATTAATAAACGCATCTACTTGTGCACCTTCTGCAGGTTATCTGTTTATATTTAAATGGATCATTAGGTCCAGCCACAGATAAGGATTTAATGAAACAGTCTCAACCAATGAATGAAGAAATATAAGTACTTTTTCATCTTCTAATTTTGAGAGAAAAAATATATTTTCTGTAATTTGTAAACCATCAGATGAGGTTTTATTTTTACCACATTAGGGGACTATGAAGGCTTTCAGCCTTCTTCCAGCATCTCCTAGTGCTTTCCAAAGATGTTCCTGACAGTCTGAGAGCAAGGTATCATGTATCACTCTTTCCACCAACAGATGGAGAAACTGAAGCATGAAGAGGTGACATGAGGTCACCGAGGGAGCAGGTGATGGACTGGCTTCTGGTCTCTTGCTCCAAACCTTGCTCCAATTTGTCTCTCTTATAAACAGCCGTCAATAACTTTATCTCCAGGCTGAATGCTGCCAACCAGGACCTACAATGTGCTGAGCATTTGTATGCAAATGAGCTCTCCACCATCCTGGGGAGAACGCAGGGTGCTGAACAGGAATGGAGGAAAGATGAATAATTGTTACTACTGGAGTCAGAAACACCATCCAAAGCCAGTCTCACAGTGAAATTCCAGAAATAAGGAAGTAATGACTGTTAAATTCAATATTATCAATCCACTACCAACAGATCAAGATCCTACAAACCTAATGGCAGGACTTCCTAAACACTTACTTTATTTAAAAATCTATTTTTGACACTAAGAGATTTTCCTTCCTTAATATCAGAACTGTGCCAAGAATTAGAAGGATGGCAAAATAATTAAAATTTCATGTTAATGTTCATATGTGGTGATAATGCATATCACCACGTGTAAGTCAACCAAATGTTTAGGTTGATGGAACATTCCTATTTAAAAATTCAAGTTGTGACCCATTTTCCTTCACATATTTTCTGCTCAAATATGTACCTGTTCCCTTTAGGTTTTCAGCCTGACTCAGCCACTAGCTTTGTGACCTTAATCTCCTACTCTGCAATGGGAGTAGTCAGGTTTGTCTCAGATTTTTTGCAAAGGCTAATTGACTTCATGTTTGTAAAAGCATTGGAAACAACCCCTAGCACATAGACAGTGCTTGGTGAATGCTATTTCCTTTTCCCCCACCTTTGAATATGTTTGTTATGAGATGCTTAAGTTGTTGGAGCAAGGTATATGAAAGGTATTTTTATTTACCTTGCTCACAGTTCTGTAAGGTAGCTAAGGAAGGTGCAATTGTGCCTTTCATATGTGGAAGAAAACTCTCTCTGAGAGGTAAAGTAATTTGCTCAGAGTCATGCTGCAAATTGGTGCAGAACTAGAAGACTGGCGCCCTAATTCCTAGCCCTGTGATCTTTCCATTAACTTTTTATTGCCACCATTGCCTCCGCCTCAGTGAAAGCTCCTGTTGTAGCCCACCCCCAACCAATTCCAGCTCCCAGGATGAGGCTCCTTGGTGCCTCTTTCCACCCCTCCCTGCACTATTGCCTCAGCTTCAATTCCATCCCATTTTTCAGTAACTTCCCTCTACCTCTACCTGGGTCTGGATGCTCAGAGACTAATCTACATAGTGTATGAGTCCAAATGACTTTGGGAGGAATGCTCTTTTAAACAAAAGAGGTTGAATTCGATACCACCATACATATTGTGTCGTTAAATATCTACAGCATGATAAAATCATCCTAAATGTCACTAATCCCTGGGGAACTTATTAATAATTAAGCATTTTTAGTTCACTTAGAAATGCAGATTCCATTTAACAACAGAATGTACACTAAATATGTCCATTATATTGCAGCTTGCAGCAGAATATGTTAGAGATCTCAGCTGGGTTTCTCCAGGACAGATGACAAAGCTAATGCAGGTATCAGTCTTTCCTAAAGGCAGCAGAGGAGCCAAAAGTAGCATCCTGGATTGGTTTATAGGGTTTGTGTTTATTAGGAGTGTTTATTAGGATGACTAATAATGGAAGAGACAACTTGGCAAGGGTAGGAGTGGATTGGAGGAGAGCCGGGAGAAACCCAAAGGAAATGGGATGATCTCAAAAAACACAAAGAAGGGCAGCAAACCAGGGTTTGTGGTGCATGAATAATTTGTCCATACACTGATTTTTAAGGTTTTCAAGGAATAGGCAAATAAAACTATCATTTTATATGTTCCACTTGCTCGGAAAGCCATTTACATTTTTGTTTGGCTTATTCCAGAAAGATATATAGTCATGGTTACACACACACACACACACACTTTCACACTTCACACACACGTACTCTTCCACACACACACACACACACACACACAAACACTTCACACATACATACACACACATACATGCACAGATACTTTTCTTTAAAAAGCAGTTTTATTTCCTGGGCAAAGACAGACAGTAAATATCAAGAAAGAAAGAATGGGGAAGGGCAAGAGGAAGGAGTGGAGGGAGGGAGGAAGGCAAGAAAACAGGCTGGCAATCTTCTTTGTCTCTTCCAGAGATTTACTCTTTCTTCCTAGGCCCACCAAAAAGTTTCCTTTTGAAGATGATAAAGAGGAGGGAAGAAAAGAGAGAGAAACTGAGATAAAGAGAAAGTGGGGAGCGGCAGTGGTGAGATGCAGGGAAATTAGTTTATCCTGGCATTCGTGTTGGAGCCCTGACTCACTGTGCAATGTGGGATCTTGGGCATGTTATTTGGCTTCTCTCTAGGGCCCTTTCCCACCAGCAGAAGTTTTCATGATCCTAGAGACTCCCTCTAGCCTTAATGTTCCAGAAACCTGGCTTGAAGCAGGGAGAAGGTCCCTTCTCAGTAGTGCCTGAAAACTTTTGCAAGCTTTCAGCAGAAAATGACTGTGGATAAATACTTCTACTTGCTTGTTTTCCAAACTGAAACTACATTGAAAGCTATGCCACTTCTTCTTTCCTCCCTCACTTAAAGCACCTGCCAACCTAATTAAAAAGCCATAAATTTAGTTGTAAGGGCCCCAACAAAAGAACAAAATCCTCTCCTACCAGGGCAGCCAGGCTGTCACCAGGAAGTAAAAGCTGTAGGGGAGACTGCTCTTGTGCAGAGTGTAGCCAGCCTGGGTGCTGGAGGGGCAGCAAGGCGGAGAAGCAGCCCGGAATGAATATGGGCAGTGGGCTCAGCTAACATTGCAGTTTCTTAATTTCCTTGCTGAGATGATTGGGGTTCAGGGTCCAGTGAGTACCGCCTCAAAGGGACTCGTCTGAAAATGGTGTGTGCATGTCTGGGGAATACTCCCCAGGTGTTCTCCAAAACCAACATTTTCTGTTGTTTGGGGAGAGGGCAAGGGGTATTATTTATCACACAGCTGTCTTGGGAGAACGAGAGAGGGAGCTGAGCTTCAAAACAACTTGTGAACTTAGAGACTATGAAAATGGCAGAGAAAGAGGATTTAGAGCCAACAGATTGATAAACTCAATTATCTGGATGGTTTTCATTAGCCACCAGTTTTCCTTTTCTGAAAGTCATGGTTGTTTTCTCCTGCTATGAACCTGCACTTCCCCAATGAGAATAGTGTTTATTATATTTCAACATTCATAGAAGCAGGTGGTGAGCTTTCCCATTTTGCCTTAACATACAGACACATACACCACTACCACCACCACCATCACTAACAACCTGATAATGCAAAGAATTGCTTTGCTCTGTTTCTTTTAAAAATCTAAAAAAACTCATTGGGTACCGTCAAGGCTAATCATCACAATTATGTTTATAACCAAGCGGGTGCTATCATCTATGGTCCATATGTTGCTTCAGTCAAATTAGATAGGGCATGGCCTCCTCTTCAGCAGGATTAACAGAAAATGTGTGCATGTATATGTGTGTGTGTGTGTGTGTGTGTGTGTGTGTGTGTGTGAATTGTTACCAGATTTAGCTCCTGGAATTTCTCACACTGTAGGTTCCTGGCATAGACAAGCATCTTTGAAATTTCTAGGGTTCTAAGCATAATCACAGATTTTTCAAGTTGCCAGGAGAAGGGTCCAACCAACTCACTGTGTAGATGATTAAACTGTGCCTCCAAGAAGTTAGCAAGATTAAGGGTGGGTCACCCAGCAGGTTGGTCAGAGATCCAGGAATGGAATCTTGGCCTCCAGGTTCCCTGTCCTGTGCCCTCTCTACTCAGTGTGGATTTGAGATCTGTTTTGCAGAATTTCCTTTAGGTTCTGTACTCAGCTGGAGACAATAAATCGTGTTATGGGTTTATGTATCCAAAGCCTTCACTAGTCAAGTGTTCCCCAGCACTCTCCATGCTGGCCCACACTGACACAAGGCCACATCTTTCCAGAAAGGTATGGCAGGAGCACTCTGCTCTGACAGAACACATGTGCTTTTTCATCAAAATCCCTTTTCTTTGTTCTGAGGTTAATTTCTCTTTGGCCTCAATTTCTTTTTCATCTGTGCCTATTCATTTATATTAGTTTGTATAGCAACATAACTCATCTTTAAATCTGGCAGACACTGAACATAGCTAAATGCAACTCATAGAAGCTGAAAAGCAATCAAAGTTTCTGTAGTATTTCTTATCCTCTCCTTATAGCGATCGTATGATAAGTGGGAACTTTGAAATCATGTCAGTATCAAATCTCTCTTCTGAAGATGAGGCTAAATGACTTGCCCAAGGGTAGTGCACAGCACTGGGAATGGAATGGTCCCCCAGGCTCAGTTCTTCTTTCAATTATGCCACAATACCTATGAACCTGCCAAAATCTACATTTATGCCCTCTCTTTTCCAAATCCCTGGTATAGATACTAGAGGGCAATGAGATGGACGTGACATGTGCATAGAAAGAATATGGAGAGGACAGGGTAAGGCCTGAACAACCCAGCTTGTGCTGTTTAAGGAATGAACCACAACCCATATGTGCATATTTAAGTTAAAATTAAGTGAAATTAAACGTTTAGTTCCTTAGTTGTACTAACCACCTTTCAAGTGTTCAGGGGCCAGAAGTTGCTAATGGCTATCACATTATACAGCATTGATATGGAACACTGCTGTCATAACAGAAGCTTCTAGACCTTCAACCATCAGGACCAAATAATAACAATTACCATATACTGAGAACCAACAGCATACCACACCCTGTCATTGGTTTTGTGCCTATTATCTATGTATTATTATTTGTATTTGCTAGCGGAAGAAACTGGCATGTAAAGTTCTTAATAATTTGCCCTCAGTGTTCGATAGTAAATGGCAGAAATATGAACACAGATCTGTTGATGGCAAACTACAATATCACCTCCATTTCTCTATGAGGAGCCATAAGGACTGGTAACAATCTAGCAAACATTTATTGAGCACCTACTATGCGCCAGGTGCTATTCTAACAGGTAGCATAAATATTCATAGACTCCTCTATAATGTAGGTATGATTATTATCTTAATTTTATAGGTGAAGAAATGAGCTTACAGAAGTTGAGAAACTCTTCTGACCACTTGGCTACTAAACAATAGAGTCAAAATTTGAACCCAGGCCACCTGACTCTATAACCTGAGTTCCAAACTGCTACACTCCACTAATGAACAATTGATGGTTGTGTCTGGGTTATGTGAAAGTCAGGGACTGACCTGAGGCTTACTGTTCCCATCGTTATTCACAGGGCCGGGTTGTATTTCCAGATGGGCTTCTTCACCAGGCCGGTCCTCAAATGCCTCTGGTCAGAAGGATCTGCTCTGCTTCTCCCTGCTTCTGTCCAGCAAGGTGTGTTTTTCTCTCTCTGCAAAGCTGTTACAGCTAGAAGTCATCACAAAAAGTGCGTTTGAGTAAGTCTTAATGTGGGGTCTTTGGCCTGCTCCTTCAAGTTGTCCCACTGCAGCTCACCACAGGGCAACTTTAAGAGCACCCTGTTGACATTCCTTTTTAGCACTGACTAGCCCAGAGGACGCCCCTTCAGTCCTGGTGGGCTGGCTGCATTCCAGGGCATGTTGGTAAATCTAGCATCTCCTTTAATGTGCAGCAGTCTAATAGGCTTCTGAACTGGCTCAAAAAGTTGGCAGTGATATTCGTGGCACTGGTCTGTAGATTTGTGTTTAGTTTGGTCTAAAACCAGGAGGCATATGGACACCATATTCCACCTGCCAGCCTTATCAGGATATTCATTTTTTTTTGTTCTATTTTTCCATCGCTTTGATATTTTTAGAGCATTACTCCTATCTGAGAATTGAAAATCTGTGGTAATTTTTAATTGTGTTTCAGTGGTGAAATTCTTTGGCTCCCAAAAGGATTTTCCTTGCATGGGTTAGCATTTTGTCTTGGTCAACTTTTTGACTTTTCAAACCCTTAGGCTGTCTGAAAGACAAGCCAAAATCCTTTGAAGACTGTTTCAATGAGGCTGGGTCAATGGTCACCATATGAAAATTCAAAAATGACTTTAAGAGAAGATGGCCTGTGGATTGTAAAGTTGGAAGTGCCTCTCTTCAGACCTGGAAACGTAGGTTTCTTTATGTATTATGGAACAAATACATACTCAGACCAGCCTCAAACTATTGGTGGTATGTGCTGGCTGTGGGCAATACCAGCAAATAACTGGCAGGATCTTCCTGGGATCCTATAGAGCTTCTTTAGTGAGGGCAATAACAGGCTATTTGGAAGCTAAGTCATGTTATCAAAGACGTGGAGGGTATGATGCACTTCCTCCTCATATGTGCCACCAGGACCACAGAAAGTCACTCCCACCTCCCCACTGCAGCGCAAATACATGGCTGTCTTGCAAGAGCACAACTGACCTTATTGTGCAATCACTGGCTTGCCAGGATGCTGACCTGAATTTTGCTACAATAGAATAGTGTGGAAAGCATGTGAGAGTTATCTTATCATTCTCAAATTATTTTCTCCTTCAAAAACAGATGATGAACTTGAAATCTTTCTGCCTGTCCTTGGTAACCCACATAATAAAGAACAGGAGATACGGCTATCAAGTAGCTTCTTCCATTTCAATTCAAAAATTTTCTCGTGTGCAGGCCTGGGACTTACAACTCATGATTCCAGTTCTAGCTTCCCTAAGGTGGAACATGTTCATCTTTTAAAACCAAATTGGCATGAATACTTCAAGAGGTAGTACATTCCCTCTCATTGGAGAGACCGGAGCACAAGCTGGTTGGCTATTTGTTTATTTTTATTTATTATTTTTCCATCTCCCTCTCCTGGTACTGGCTATTTTAGAGGGCATACTGTGATGGGGATTTAAGAACCGGTCACATGGCCAGGCTAGATAACCCAATCAAACCCTGACAGGCTTTGATTCTAGCTTGTTCTTCAGTCTGCAAGTGTCTGTATCCACAATGTTCTATTCTTTAAATAGACCATCCTTTCCCTTCTCAGGATCTTTGCCTATGCTGTGTGCATGTGTGTGGTGTTTTTAAATTTTCCTGGAACATCAACATGTCCCATCCCTGTACATGGCTAATGCAGACTTTTTTTTTAATTGTTCAAATGTTAATGTAAATGTTTTCTGCTTAGAGAGGCCATTTCTAATCCATCTGCCTATATAGATAACACTATGTTATTCTCTATCTCTGTACCTAATTCCACCCCCACCCCAAAAGTATGCAGTTTGTAAATATATCTATAATTGTTTGTCAGTTGGTTGGCTGTAGCCTGTAGGAGGGACCCATGTCTACTTTATTCATTAATGTATATCCGTGCTTAGGATATAACAGGCACTTAAATAATTTTCAAATATCTGGCTGAATGGATGGATATTAAAATCAGATTAAAGTCACTTATAGAAACTACGCTGCAGAACTTTTTAGCTGGAAGACATGCTTAGCGACAATCTATTCCATTGTTTACCAGAGAGGTATAAATACTTCAGTCTCTTCTTTCCTTACTCTGCAAGGTTGATGATTGAGATATATACATTTGTAAGTGCTATAAAGCTATTTTTGATTAGGTCACCTGTTGGGACTTGCTTACTGTATCACCAGAAAGCTCAGCAAGAGAAAAAAGAAGTTTTTTGTTTTGTTTGCTTTTTAAACAATATCCAAGGCTTGGAAATGTACATATAATCTATCATTTTTTTTTCAGATAATTTGGAATAATTTAACTTCCTTCAGATTTCATATAGCTCCAGCTTGTTTGTGGGAAGTGGGTGGGTCCTGTGGTCCTCCTCTGGTCCTGTGGGTGCACAGTGACCCTGCTTGTCTGGCTCTTGGGCACCATGGTGAACTCTCCATGTGGGGGCCGGCCACACCGAGTGTGTATGGGACCAAAGTAGTAGGCACCAGTGACCAAACGCATCAAGAACAAAGAGGGAGGAGGGCGGGTTCCTGAAAATAGAAGCACATCACAAAATAGATGACGAGTTGTTAATGCCTTGAGGCTTTTGTTCAGGAACACTCCGGCACTATACAGGGAAAAATGACAGTGCCATATTCTTCTGTGAAGTGTGAGTCGGTTTCTCTTCGAGTTCTTCCCAAAGAAGGCCTTGTGGGTTGTGGCTAACTCAGTTTTCCATTTTTATCTAGATTTGTTCTTTAACGCAAGTGTTATTCTTTTCCAAGGATTGCTGTATCATCACATTAACAATAAGATAAACAAACGACAAAAAATTCACTGAAAACAATAAATGTGGTAATTGCATATTCTTGTCCTAGGTATTCCCTTTTTGTTCTCAATTAAAAAGCAGTTCCAGCAGTTGTGAATGCTGTATCATTTGTTCACCTTAAATAAATACTTTTGAATCTAAAAATATAGCAGAAATAAAACTTTCTGAAAAAAATAAAAAGCTGAAACAGTGTCACATCAAAAATCAGAAATGGATTTTAGGGGATCAGGATGGTTTTCAAGAGGTTGATGTTTCCTGACTAGCCAACCCCATTTCAGGCCTCTATCTGGGGGATCTAAAGTCTACACCAAACAGTCAGCCCAGAACTCTAGCAGAATAGTATAAACACCCACTCAGATATCTTAGATTCATTTATACTTAAAAATATGAGTTAGCTACGCTCATTGGCAGATGTTTCATAAAAGTACAGGATTTCAAGTAGCATTTGGTCAGCCCAAGACTATTATCTAGTAATTTATTTTAATTAGCTTTGCTTGAATTAAAAACGTGTTTGTTTTTTTTTCTTTTGAGACGGAGTCTTCACTCTGTCACCCAGGCTGGTGTGCAGTGGTGTTATCTCAGCTCACTGCAACCTCTACCTCCCAGGTTCAAGTGATTTTCCTACCTTTGCCTCCCAAGTAGCTGGGATTACAGGTGCCCAGCTAATTTCTGTATTTTTAGTAGAGACAGAGTTTCACCATGTTGGTCAGGCTGGTCTCAAACTCCTGACCTCAGGTGATCCACTTCCCAAAGTGCTGGAATTACAGATGTAAGCCACTGCACCTGGCAAAAAACATGATTCTTAAGTGTGAGCAACAGTGAACATTTGTAAGACTTCTACTAGATAGTGGTGCACAAGAGTTTGCCACTGCTAGGGTCATGGACTCAGCCTCATGTGTCTATCTACAGGTAACTGGTGCTGGAACTGACCAGGGAATCTTCAGAAAGAAGCAAAGTGACCTGACCACTTTAGCATTCACACCTGATCCGTGGAACGGCCTGGCTCTGTACCCTTCAGCTTATCATAGCCTGTCTCCTCCCACTCACCAGCAGCCTTTTCAGAGGCAGGCTATTAGCACGAAGAGATCTGATACAGACTCTTCTTCTGTGCTCACACTTTCCGCATGTCACGCCAGAACCAACACATCAGAGCAGACACACTCATAACAAGACCAAAAAGCATCCAGTGCTGACAATTTTACACTTGGGCCAGATGCCAAAACTGACTGTGGGGAGGTGCAGGGAGGGAGGGGATGCCCTACTCTTAACACTTTTTTGAAAACACAGGTTAGGGTTACTTTAACTTGGTGCTACTAGGAGACTCTGGGTTTTTTTGCTTGTTTTTCCCCCTAGATTGTTTTTAGGTGGGGCCTCAGGTGAGGTCAAAAAACGGTTTTTAGACCCCAGGCATATATGGAACTAGCAGAGCTGATCAAGTGAGGGGGCAGAACCCTTATTAACAGCCCTGCATTGGCCAATGGGAGCCTGGGACTCTTTCCATGTTGCTATGTTAGTCATCCATACAGCATCTATGTACCTCAAATAGGCTAAAATATTTTTTATCGCACAGTTGGTTTTTTTTTTTTCTTGTTGTGAGTCAGGAATTCAGGGATAGCTTAACTGCATGATTTTGGCCCAGAGTCTCTCACCAGGCCAAGCCGTTGGCCAGGGCTGCTGTCATCTGAAGGCGTCACTAGCATTGGAGGATCCTCTTCCTAGAGGGCTCACTCACATGGCTGGTGAGTTGCTATTGGCTGATGGTGGAGGCTTCAGTTCCTTGAAACATGGACCACTCCAAACAACTCATGACGTCGTGCCTGGCTTTCCCCAGAATGAGTGATACAAAGAACAGCAAGGTAGAAGCTACAATGTCTTTTATGGGCTTCAAAGTCACACTATCATTTTGCAATATTCATTTGGTCACACAGGTTAGTCCTGCTTCATAAGGGAGGGGAATACACAAGAACATAAATACCAGGAGGCAAGGGTCACTGGAGATCACCTGGGAGGCTGGCAACCGCAGTTGCCTACTGGCCCTGCCATTGCTTCTGGGAATCAGTCTGCCCAATGCCTGAACTTCTAACAGCTATACAAATCCGATGCTCACGGAGATTCTCGAGTATCCTTTTAGAGAAGGGTCCACAGCTCCCGACCTACTTGAGTCACGTGTGTGTGCTGGCTCAGTCCCCTGCCCCAGCCACCACACCTCTGCTTGGGGCGCAATGTGCAAGTGGGGATGGCTAGGAAGAAGGCTCTGATGAGCCAGATACACAATCATGGCTTAGAATTCGACTTTAAAGCCAGGTCCACCCCCAGAGACTCTTTCGGCTCTAAAATGGCATCCAAACCTATTTAAGTGTCTGAGTTACACCTGTGAGGCTCTGGGGAGAATGCGGCCTCACTGGATTTCTGCTCTTTTCCTGGAGGGGAAATAACCTTGATGACTCAGATGGGAGTGGAGAAGCTGTTAGCAGTTATTGGGTCCACCTTTGGTGGAAATCTGGAAATTCCAGTGAGCCATCATCATTTTCTGCAAGATAATCTAACCTAATTTCAACTGTAAAATTTAAAATTTCAAATGTACTGAAGAGATAGTACATGCCAGACAGTTATACACAGTATTTCCCTTAATCGTCATAAAAAAAACCTGTGTAGTAGGTATCAGGCCCACCATTTTATAGAGGAGTGAACTGAAGCCCCAGAGGTTAAATAACTGCCCAAATTCCCAGCTAGCAAATGGGGTAGCCGCTTCTACCTCGTGTGTTTGCCTTCCAAGCCCGTGTGATACAGCTCTGTCAGAACTCTCCAAAAGAGAAAGGGCATAAATCACAGAAGAAGGTCTACCCTTCTTCTGTGGGAGCGGAGGGAGAGGGGGAGTGCCCTACACAGCCGCAGCAGCCAGGCATGAGGATGGGGGCTGGGGCAGCAGAGGACAGATGGGAGCTCCTGTTAGGAGCCACGTTTCCTCGGCTCCGAACCCTTGCTCCTGAGTCTCTGCAACAGCGATGCCCGGTCTATCTCAAGGGCGGCAAACTGTGCCTCTCCCTCCACCTACAAGGAGAGTCGGGTTGTTCATAATGATAGTTACTCTATGCCAGGCTTCCTGCTAAGTTAAGAACCACTTTTTAAAAATCCTCACAACATTCCTAGGAAGTAAATATTATTCCCTGCATTTGATGGTTAGGGAGGTGCGGAGTTGGGGAGTTTAGGAACAACCCTAAGGTGACAGAGCCCCAAGGTGTCCATGCTCACGTTTCAATCCAGGCTTCTGACTTTAGGGCCAGCAGAACTCTTAACCCCGTTTTCCACAAGGCAGAGATCGTGGGGTCAGGTGACCACATGGGCCGTTCATCTTGGCAGGAACGGACAGCGTTAGCTCCGACACAGAGGGCAGGGACCCCGCGGCTCCTCCAGGACTGGGACTCGCCCGCAGGCCCAGGGACCCCCTAGGGGAGCCTCCTGCTCTCGGGCTCCGCCAGAACCCGATGCTTAGGGGCCTTCGGTCAGGTCCTGGGATCCTCCCGCGGGCCTCGGCTTTCCCCGAGGGGAGGGCGACTCCCGCCGGGCGGGCCTGCTCGCGGACTGGACCTGGGCTCCGCGGCCGGGATGGGTGAGCTGGGGAGGGAGGCGCCGCGGCGCGCGGGGCTGCACACGCGGTCTCCACTTTCCCCCCGCGGGTCTGTGCGCGGCTTCGGCGGGAGCCCAGGTCGGCTGGGCCGCAGCAGCCGCGCGCCCGGGGAGGGAGGAGGAGGCGAGGAGGCCGAGGGCGCCCTGCTCCTGGGCCGCCGAGGCCCCGGAGGCTTTGTGTATGCCTCCCTCCCCCGCCTCCCATTCCCGCTTTCTTTTTCCCTGACCGAAGTCCCGGTAGAGTATCCAGCAATTAGCACGCGAGGAGGGGTGGAAGGCGGCGGCGGCGGCTGGGGTGGGGGCGGCGAGACCCCCGCTCGGGGCTCGGCTCTGCGCTCCGCCTGCGCTGCCTTCGTGCGCCACCTACCGGCTGCTCCGGGCTGCTGCGGCGCCCGCCAGAGCTGTTCCTAGGCAGATCTTGATCTCCGTGGACAATAGACAATGGGATTTTTTTTTTTTTTGGAACAATGATTTATTTTGGGGGTGGGGATAAGGAGGAAGGAGGGAGGGAGGGAGGAAGCAGCAGTGTGTTTGTCATCGCTTTAGAAAAAAAATCTCTGTTCTATCATTGTTTCTGCATATCCATTATATTGAGGACAAAAGAATCCCGTTCTGGAACAACAAAGCCAAGGGAAATGTTTTCTGTGGCTGACATTTAATTGTGTGCACAAGGTGCTACATTATCATGGGGAGAGACTGGAAAAAGAAAAGGACACAGCCTCGGTTCAGAAGCCCGACTTCCCTGCTTTAAGATGTGAGCTACATGTGTCCCATTTTAGATTGTCTGGTATATCTCCACTCGCGTTATACCCGACGCACAATTCTACGATTCCTCAGAGTTTTCCGACTCACCGCAAGGCTTCCTTGCGGATTATTTTTGCACCACCTCCAAGGTCTATTCTTCTTACAGCTAACGGGGATCATCATGTTTGGCTTCACAACCTCCCTACATGTTTCTTTTTCAGAAGCTGTTAGGAGGGACCTTGGAGAACACAGTCCAACCCTCTGATTTGACAGATGAAAGAGGTAGAATGTCTAGTCCAAAGTCACACAGGTAATTAGAGAGGGAGGCAGGACCAGAACTCTTGTTTCCTAATCCCTGGTCCCTCCGACCTGCTGTTTGATGTCCTAATGCCCAGCACTCCTGTTGTTGCTCACTCCGTGGCCTCCTTTCTAGCAGGAGAAACCCCCTACACAGCGAGTTGTATTCCACAAAGATGGGTGCCAACTCAGGACGAGGGGACAGAAGTGTAAGCTTCCTGGCTTGGGGGCAATCCCTTTCACCCCCTTTCCACCCCACCACCTCTGCAGAGTGAAGAAGAGGAGCGGTGTGGATAGCATCTTCATTTATTTCATTATTTTGCTATGATAAGTTAGTATGTAAAACCTTTTGCAATTGTTCCCGACTCTCCAGAAATTCCCCCTGGGATGCAAGGGCCTGAGCTCCACCTCAGATACAGGGCTAAACCAGAAGCATAACAAAAAATGTGTTCCATCTTTGGAAATTGTACTGAGTGGTCTCTTGGCAAAGGTGGTTTGCCCTTGGGAACTTGAATGATATGGATTTCCTTCTAAGGCACATGAAAAATCCTTGGGGAGAGGCAGATAGCTGATCATCCTGGAGAACAGAGACATTTTTCTTTTGCCACCTTCCAAAACACTACAACAGACGGCACTCCCCTTTAAACTATTACTGTGTCACACTGAGACAGAAGAATTTTCAAGTTTCAGATGAGAAGCTCAGTAAACATCTTTGCACATCCAAAATGAGTCAACCCATCATAACAGCCTGCTTGTTTTAAAAGTTGTTCAGTCTGTTTAAAGCAAATAGACCAATCTCACAGTCTGCAGACAACTAGACAACAAGCAGAGAAGATTTCAAAACAAAAGGCCAGAGCATTCCCTAACTCTCTTTAAACTGTCTTCTAAAAGCATTGGAAAGAAGAAAACACACTTGGGTTGTAAACAATTTCTAAAGCTTTCTGCTGGGTTTTGGCACTTTAAGAGAACTGGTTTATACAGGGGCCATGTGACAGGAGTCTGTTAACAGGAAGCTTAGATCTCGAAACCTCCTCATTTTCCTTTGTTTGTTCCTTTTTTTTCCTACAGGGCAGTGATTTATCCCATCTCTACAGAAAGATTCACAGTTCAGTGATATTCTAATATGACAACCACACACTTACAAACACCTTGCCTCAAGGATTTTGTGAGAATCAAATGAGATAGTGTAGGTGAAAGTACTTTAAAAAGCCTAAGGTACTCTTCAGATGTGAGATCTTATTCCCTTGTATTTGAGTGTTTGAAGGCATTGAAATCATTAATTGGAGCACTGCTGTAACTATGCTGTAGAGCTGTGATTTGGCCTTTTTTTTTTTTTTTTTAAGACAGGGTCTCACTGTATTGCCCAGGCTGAAGTGCAATGGCACAATCTCAGCTCACTGCAACCTTCACCTCCCAGGCTCAAGCGATTCTCCCACTTCAGTCTCCCATGTATGACCCATTTTTCAGATAGGAACTTAAAGTTACCCCTCAAGGGTAAAGCTTAACGTAGATTTGAGCATATTCAAATCTCATCTTAAAGAATATTCTCACATCATGTTGGAATCTGGTAAATGCTAACATACTGGTGACTCATTGCTTCCCCAATGTCCTTATTTGGTAGCATGCAAATAAAAATGATCATTTTCAGATTTAGATTTTCTCAAACCGTGGTGTGAGCAGCTATTTTTACTTTTGCTTCAGTCACCATTCTCTGTAGTAGAAAGTGTATTTAGAGTTGTAAAAACTGTTTTTCCATTTGCAGCCTACATTTAAATATAGGATACAGCCACTAAAGTACTCTCTTGTCAGATACAGGAGTCACATAGTGAAATCCAGGACTTCTGACATCTGGCCCTCATTTCCATATATTTAAGGACTCCATATCCCTAACTTCACAAGTGCTTCCTAAGACTATTTGCATAGCACTTCCCCTTACGACACCTCAATTGACTTGCAGATGTTCTACTGCTAATTCTCTTAACATTCATCTTTGAGAGTGGTGGGTCCATTGGAAAGATATCCAACTTGCAGAAAGTGAAACCTCACCCAGTCATTTGGCCTCTCTATTACAGGCCATGGGACCCTGTACTTGGCTCTGCAAGAAATGACTGATGTCACCAAAAAATGAGCAAATCTTATAAACCTAACTTCCCAATCGTTGTTATCCTGTCCCACCAAAACCAAAAGTCTGGCATGGTGGCTGCAATTTTAGAGGGGGCCAAGGCAAGAGTATCACTTGAGGCCAAGAGTTTGAGACCAGTCTGGGCAAAATAGTGAGACCCCATTTCTACAAATAAGTAAATAAATTAAAAACCCAAGCCTGCTATTACGTTTCTCCAGGGATCAGAGCTGGAGTTTACCTCCTGCTCAGAAAGCTCCTGCTGTGTCAGGGGAGCTTCGGACGCGTCATCAGGTTTCACCCCAGGACTCTATGTGACCTGCATCCCAGCCTTGACTCAGCAGCCTGCACTGTGACTAACTTCCTGTGACTGGGCTTTCCGATGTTGATGTTGATGATGTCCCTGCCAGGATAACCGGTCCACACTGGCCAGCTGCGAGAATCATTTAAAGTGGGTTTCAGGTAAATCACTTTCTGATCACCAATCCCTTTCTCTTTGATCAAATCTCCTGTGTCTCTTGGGGCCAGGTTAGTGGCACTAACTCACTGAATGCTTTTTGTTTTGAGATGAAATTTCGCTCTTGTTGCCCAGGCTGGAGTGCAATGGCATGATCTCGGCTCACTGCACCCTCTGCCTCCTGGATTCAAGTGATTCTCCTGCCTCAGCCTCCTGAGTAGCTGGGATTACAGACATGCAACAGGACCGACTAATTTTGTATTTTTAGTAGAGATGGGGTTTCTCCATGTTGGTCAGGCTGGTCTCGAGCTCCCGACCTCAGGTTATCCACCCGCCTTAGCCTCCCAAAGTGCTGGGATTACAGGCGTGAGCCAATGCGCCTGGCCTGGCTGCTTATGTTTATGAGGCTTTGGGGGGTAGGTAGATGAATCTTGCTGGTTCTTCTGCCCTGGCTCTCTTCTCTTGTTTCAGATTTTGTGATAAACTGGAAGACTTAGACCCAGAATTTGACACCAAAGCTAGATGAAACATGGGACAGTGCCTGGCCACAGAACCTGCCCTCAGAGCAGGTGGCTAGAGGCAGGAAATAGAAGGATGCTGCTGGGTGTTGCACCTTAGGCAACGGAGTGTGCTCTCGCTGTCTAAAGCCATCTGCCCTATACCTATCCCAAATGGGGGCTTGGCCATTGGGGCGTCCTCCACTATCCCCTCGGACTCCACCATCTTTACTGGGGACTTTGGCCCCTGTAAATTCTTGCAACGTATGAAATGCCCAGTGGAAATGTAAAATAATCATGTCATCTTTCACACATTTATGGTATGTTGGCAATGTTTCTAATAGCCACTAAGGGACAAGAGTTTATCTTTCTATCTTACATCTCATAAATCTCTTCCCTTTTTTCATCCCTAGTGTAAATTGTGCTTAGACCAATAACACGTTCAAAATTATAGAGCTTTTCATCACTACGGAGATGCTCTTGCCTGTGATAGGAAGGATAGCTACATCTGAAGCTGAGCAAATTTATTTTTCTCTTCGTCTGCATCAGGGTGACCTCTGGAAGGTAAGTGAAAGATTTTCACTTAGCTGGGCACAGGCTTTGCTCAAGGCATCTGCTTGTGAGAGCCAGTGTTTAAGGGGGAGGTTTGGGCCTAGGAGAGAGCTGGTCAATCTGTGTCTCCGTTCTTCCTTAGAGTTTCTTTTTCAGACTCCAGGCTGAGGGCAAGTCATCTGAGCTCTCTCACAGCAGTGAGGAACCTGGGTTGTGTAAATATAGGTCAGTTATTTAACCTGTTGGTGCCTCAGTCTTCTTTGGGGACAATAATAGCTCTATAAGTTCATCATGAGGATCGAAAGCACTAGAATGTGTGAAGAATTCAGCACAGTGCCTGGCGCATAAGGAGCACTTTTAAGTGGCAGCAGCATCATGATCATGACTATTTCTATCCTCCAGTTTCCGTGTGGCAGTTTTTGCCCTACCAGGTCCCTAGAGCTGCTGGAGGAATCCATGCACCATAAATGTTGCTGCACCTCTGGCTACGGTGCCATGAATCTTCATCTCAGTCTCTGCCTCTTGGGCAAGGAATAAGCATGGGAAGAATTGCTAACAAACTGGCAGAAATTCCAATCCTAGGCATAGATGGAGTCCTCAGACAGTTCTTGCGTCTTCTTTCCACTGCTGACTGCAGTTTCTCACGTAGGTCATCCAGCTGCTCTCACTCTCAGCCTGCCACACCTGCACAGCATCATGGACGGTTGCCAGAGCAGTCTGCAGAGGGCTCTTTCCACCCTCCGCCAAGCACTTGAGCTCCATTGAGTCTTTCTTTCTGCCCATACAGCTCTAGAAGGTCCAGACCCAGGGTGGAAATAACCCCCTTTTCCTAACTGTAATGTGATGTTTATTAGGTAGTTATTTCTCCCCAGATTTTACCCATATCTAATTGGAGGATTCATCTTGTCCCCTTTTTCAGAAGTACAACCTCATCTACCACTTTCTGCAGTGTTCCTTCATTCTCCTTGAGGCTAGCTCCTGTTCCCAAATGTGTAGGAGACATCTCTATTTCCATCTCCATCAAACATTGGATTTTTTTGATTGAGGGTTATGTTAAGACATTTTCTTCCCCGCTCCAGAAAAGACGCACGCCATATAATCAGGCCGTCCTTAACCAAAGCACTTGCCCTTCTCTCTGGGGGGAAAGGTGAATGCCATGCTAATCTCCCTCTCATCTGACCTCACTGCTTCACGTTCCTTATTTGCAAATGTATCAGACATTCATTCACTGTAGAAGCTGAAGAACTGCTTTAGGTAGTGTCTGAGTTGGAGCACGGTGAATCTCCCTCTAGGGCTTCAGGGTCTGCTTTCTCTTCTCTTTCTGAGTTGTTGAGTAAGCCCTAAGAACAGCTTGCATTTTCCTCCCTTAAGAACCAGATCCAGTGTAGAAACTATAGTTCTGTTTTTGAAAATGATGGCATATCATATGTGTTGACATTTCTTCCTTATCATGGTTCTCCCACCATTTATCTATCTATCAATTACTCTATCATCTGTTGATGGCTTCTTGCTGGCTACACGCTAACATCTGAGCCAGAGTACTTTCACTAAACAGCAGATGTGCCAAGATATGACTTACCACTCAACAATGGCCTGGTTTTTGCAAGATTCTGCTTGCTCTCAATGAGTGGAATTGGACATCTCTTTGGTAGCAGCATGCAATACAGAAGTGCCTAGAAATGCACAGACATGGTTATTACTGAAGCTAATATAAGTCAATAGAAAAATGCATGGGCAAAGCTCAGAAACAGAAGAAACACCTTTGTCTAAAAAAGGTTGGATATGGCTAAGTGGTGATCAATACTTGCAAGATTAAAAAGGATGCTCATCTTCGATTCCTCTCTCTTTTGCAACCCCATGTCCGGTTGGTCACTGGGTTTTGTTGTCCTTTCTTCATTTCATAATATCTCTTGCATTTCTTTCTTGCTTTTCCTTCCTACTGCACTCCAGCCCTGGTTAGAGTCTTTTTATCTCATGTGTGGTCCATTGTAATAGCTTTCCAACTGTCTAACTACTGTACATATTTTCTCTTCAAAAATCACCATAAAACTGCCATTGGATTAATCTTGTCAAAGTACTATTTCTGGCTGCGCATGGTGGCTTGCACCTGTAATCTCAGTGTTTTGGGAACATAATCAAGGTAGGAGGTTCGCTTGAGGCCAGGAGTTTGAGACCAGCCTGGCAAACATAGTGACCCACCCCTCTAAAAAGAAATAAAAGCTATCCAGGCATGGTAGTGTAGTCCTAGTTACTCAGGAGGTTGAGGTGGGAGGATGGCTTGAGGCTGGGAGTTCCAGGCTGCAATGAACTATGGTCACACCACTGCATTCAAGCCTGGGTGACAGAGTGAGACCCTGTCTCCAAAAACTAACTAGCTAGCTAAATAAATAATGCTTTCTCAAAACTTAGTTTCCTGTAATTCTCCAATTTCCCTCTAAGAAGATAACCACAATTCTTGTTGTATGGCATTAGAACCCTTCATGAAGCAGCTCTCCAATTTACTCATCTTTCCCATCATTCTTGATTAAACCTCCACTTCTGCCAAATGGAGAAGTGCCAAACCTCTCCTCATCTAAAATTTTCTTATGCCATTCCAGTTTCCGGATACACCCTTCCTTTCCCTTTCTGCCTTTCCAAATCTTCCCCCATTCCTTGAGGTTCGGTCAAATCTCATGCCCAGCTTGAAGTGACCACTCTCCTCAGAATACCCTGAGACATTATTTTTAATATAATTAATTTTGAGCACTCAGCAAACACTGTCCCATGACTTTTTCCCTAGTGTTTTGAGTTGCTGCCTAACTTTCATATGCGTGCCTCTCATCGTATGTCTTGTGTGGTGAGCTCCTCAGAATACCCTGGTTGATTCGTATTCTAACTTCCTTCCAAAGCATCTTGCATGAGCTTGCACTAACGAGGCATTCAATAATGTTGGACTTAATTAACAGAAGAAAACGCAACTTTCAAGACAAACTAGTTAAGCCATTTTCATCATCAGCAAAGTTGACGGGTCCGGAATTTCATTCCTGTGCATGTCGAAGTTGTGCCTGTTGAAATGAGGGCGAATGTGTTTTTCATAGCATTATATATCTGGAAAGAATCTTGTGAGGTCATCTTGACCAGTTTCTTGGCTCGAAGTCATCGGAGACAAAAAGAGATCTATCATATGCTCAAAGAACCTAGAGAGAAAATTCCTCAGTATATTGGATAATTAAATCTCAGGGTTGTATCAACTCTCCCTGAAACAGCTCTCTCCATACGCACACAGCTGTCACTCCAGGCCAAAGTCCTAAAATTTCAGCGTACTCAAATTTGCTAAACTCCTACAGTGTATGTTTAAAATGTAGGCTTCCACGCCCACTCCAAAGAGTAGCATTCCCTCATTCTGGAGTTGAGGGCACATGAATCTGAAATATATAGATTCAGTTTATATGTAATATATCTCAGGTGATGCTGATGCAGGTGGTCTGTAAAAACACACTGTGAGAGAAAAAATAAGTTATTCTGATTTAATTTTTTAAAATTTTGGTTTAAGCATATTCATTCCAGGACCATTTCCCATGAACATTAAAAAAAAAAAAACGGATTAATAGTTTTTCTTAATGATTGCATGTCCTTATGTACACATTTTTAGCCTCATGTATATTAAGGTCTCTCTATAAGTTGAACTTGATGTTCAGCACATTTATTGAGCACCAATGTGCCAGGCATTATTAGTTATCAACATGAACGAGTTAAGTACTGAGGTAGATTGATCCTCATTCTTAGGAAGCTCATAGTTTAGTGGGAAAGTAAAAAACTGTGATAATGATGGTGATGACCTATTACCTTTCATCCAAAGTTTGTAGACATTATATGTGTTTGTGGCAGTCGAGCAGGAGCAGAGAACTGGGGTTTGTTGTTGGTGGCACTAGGCAGAAAGAGTATGTAACTTGCCCCTTGCTCTGGCTCCTGACTCTTTCCTCTAGGGCTAATGAATGCCGTCACCCCACCACTCCAACACCTTTCCAAGAGCAATGAGCATTAGTCACTCAGTCTACTATGCCTTACTGAATATTTGGAATGATCAGCACTCTGTAAGGCATTTGCAGAGGATATTGCTCCCTTCCCATGTCCCAGACTTTGCCACAATACCTCTCCAGTCCTTCCCCATTCATTTGGGTCCCTGTGATTTCCCTGCCATGAACACCAAAGGCTGAGTGCCCTCTACATTCATAAAATACTTGGTGAGTACTCCAGTGTGCAAGGCACTTGCCAAATGATGTGATGAATATAAAAATGAATGAAACACGGATTCTACTCTTAAGGAACTTACAGTCTAGTGCTGAGATGCATCATGTACTAGTCACAAAGTAGACATAAGCAAATATACCATGAGGTTGCTTCCAGCCAGGAATGGAAGCAACGAGGCTAAAGGTATAGGAGCATTGTGCAAATGGGAGGTGAATTTGGGATGGAGGTGTTGAAGGACATCTGGTGAAGATGGCCAGCAAGTAGTTAGAGAATGTGTGACCAGAGCTTGGAAGGAAGGAAAGGCAAGGGACACTGGTGTCATATGAAGCAGGACTGGATTCTATTGTCTAAAGAGTGCAGCAGGCAGGAGAAGGGGAATTAAAACACAAGAGAGGTGACTCAGAAACACTGTCTTTTCTAATTATACCTCAATATAATCACTGAAAGTTTGAATTTGTAGTGTTTGAAAGATGAAGTAAAACATTCTATTTCCTGATGTAACTCAGAAAATACATTTTCATTTTTTCCTTGCCCTTTCTTGGGGGATGGGCTTTGAATATTTCCATGTAGTTTGACCAGTGTCTCTACTAGACCTATGAAAGAGAGGCTTTTTGTACTAGACTAGTGCCTCTGTGTATTATTATTATTTTTTTTAATTCAGGAGAAAATGGAAGGAACTACAGATGGAAGAAAGGAAAGAGAGCAAGGTCCCTGTTTATGGACATCTCTGTTTGCTGATGATTAAGGAGAAACATTGTGGATTCTGACTATGACCTGATTTAGGTGAAATGCATTCTTTTTTTTTTTTTTTTT
>NW_016107319.1:5670488-5742479 GCF_001604975.1 Cebus imitator
TGAAAGTGTGGCGTCCTCTCGTTCTCTGCTCTTTCAGTGGGAGCTGCAATCCCGAGCTGCTAGTGGTCAGCCATCTTGGATCTCTCTCCGAAATGCATTCTTTATAAGGCTGGCCTTGCTCTCAGGGCTTCGAAGGACTCCATGTTGAAGACCTTCTATCTTTGGCATATTAGATTAAAACTGTAGTCTCCAAAACAGTGCCCTACAGTCTGTGTTGTGCTTTCTGTCTCTACTTGTGTTTCTATATCTTCTCTCCTTGTTTCTGCTATAGAGTATTGGGCTCAATGATAGTGGCTGCTTGAATAGGAGCAGAGGAAAGCGAGGTGGAGGAAGAAATAGCTGTAAGAGAATGTATAAGTCCATTCTCACACTGCTGCAGAACTGCCTGAGACTGGCTAATTTATAAAGAAAAGAGGTTTAATTGACTCACAGCTCTGCATGCTATACAGGAGGCATGGCTGAGGAAGCCTCAGGAAACTTACAATCATGGAGTAGGGGTGAAGGGGAAGCAAGAACCTCCTACATGGCAGCAGGAGAAAGAGAGAGTGAAGAGGGAGGTGCTTCCCACTTTCAAACAACCATATCTTTTGAGACCTCTATGAGGAGGCATCACCAGGGAGATGGTGCTAAACCATTAGAAACCACCCCATGATCCAATCACCTCTCACCAGGCCCCGCCTCCAACACTGAGGATCACAGCTCAAGATGAGATTTGGGCGAGGACACAGAGCCAAACCATATCAGAGAATAACACCGAAGTGTTGATTTGAAAATTGTCTTAGAGTAACTGTTTAGGCACAGGCAAATTAAAATCCTGTGCGTAATCCTGTTTGGGTGCATTTGTATTTCTTTAAATTACCTCATACAGCTGGATGTTGTCCTTGGAGGGGGGCCTAGTGGAGCTCATGGCCAGAGTACCTAGCAGATTTTCAAAGACTTTGTGACTTATGCTTACTTACTTGGCAATGATGTTCCTGCAAGGAGCATGAGACCTTTTCTTCCACAGAGCAGTTTAGGATCACCAGTGTTACGGAGGCTCCAATCAGCTTGCACAGGTAAGCCAACTAGAGTTTGCTGATGCATAGCTAGAAGAAGGGTGAGCATGAGGCCGGGGGCTCTGCATTCCAGATCTGTGCTCAGAGACTCTCCCTGAGCCACGTTCAGAGCTGCTGGCTGCTGAGACACCCCATTTGGCGAAGCAGGCCTTTGTTTGAGATCACACCGGGAGTGAAAGCAGGTTATCATCGCTATAGCCAGTGGTCTGACAGAACAAACGGAAGAGCTCAGTGAGGTGAGGAGAGGTGAGAGAGGTGAAGGAAAGATTAGAGAGGCTCAAATGGGATAATTGGAAAAAGCAGGGGCAGGCAGTAAATTATGCCTCTTTTACTTGGCTTAGTTATCATATCACCTGAATGGGTGAAATAGGTCAGCAACCCATGGATGAAAAGCAAACTCAGGAAGGGTCATGGAGGTGAGCTAAGAACTGAGCTCTGAGGACACTGTCAGGAGCTCATGGAAATGGTGTTGCTGGATTTTCATACTTAGAAAGAGAAACAGGAAAGAATAAGTCAACAGCGTCTTCCGTGATTATCTGGAGGTCTTTTTTGTATTATTAGAACCTAGACCTGTCAGTAGGAAACAGGTTGAAAAGTCTCACAAATGAAGAGGCAAACAAAGCAAGGGAGTGATAATTGTTTTGTTTTCTTACAAGATAGAGTCTTGTGTGGTTGCCCAGGCTGGAGTGCAGTGGTACAATCACTGCTCACTGCAGCCTCAAACTCTGGCAATTCTTCTGCCTCAGCCTCCTGAGCAGCTGGGGCTAGAGGCATGCACCACCAAGCCCAGCTAATTTTCAAAATCCTTTTTAGAGATGGGGTCTCACCATGTTGTCCAGGCTGGTCTTGAACTTCTGGCTTCCAGTGATCATTCCTCCTCAGCCTCCTGAGTTGCTGGGATGACAGGTGCCTGCCACCATGCCTGGAAGGAAGTAGTGGTGAATGTGGGTTCTGGACTGCTTACTTTTGCCTCCCACCCCAACCTGCAACCTTGTTCTGTGACCTTAGGAAGTTACTTTGCCTCTTTGTGCCTTGGTTTCCTCATGGGTGACAGGGAAATAATTGTACCTGGACCTTCATATATATAAAGCTCTTAGTTCCTAGCAGTTAGAACACATTCAAAAAGGCTAGCGGAGAAACACTTGAGAGCATGATTTCAATCCCCTTGAGGTCATTTTGGACATTTGCAAGGACTTCTTATGGTTGTTACAAGGATAGCGGTTCTACTATCATTTAGTAGGTGGAGGCCAACAAAATGACTTATCCTGTATCCCACATGACTTTCGAATGTTTTATTACACATCCTGATAGGTGAAAAACTTAATGTTATTGGAACTTAAAATCTAATTCGGTTTTTAAAAATTTCATGAGTTCTTTTCGCATTGTTTTAACATTCACTGAATTTTGCACGATCATACCCATCAAGAAGATTATACTCTACTTTGTTTAGAATGCTGTCAGGAGTCGTTCCCCATTTTAGAAAATCACCTCACCAATGACAAAAACAACGACCTGTTGGAGCTGCGTTTGTAACTATTATGTTCCCAGGGCCTGTATGCATCTGTGAGGCCTCGTGACTTGATCGTAGCCGTGCCTGGGCATATATATATATATATATATACACACACACATTATTTTATTATAAATAATGCTGTGTCTCTTTTTATCAGTTAGAACATTTATTTCTTTTTGAAATGTGTGAGGATGAGTTATGCATATTAATTTTATTGAGGGTATTAAAAGGCCAGTATAAAACAGTTGTTTTAAAAAGGAGTTGTTTAGCTCTGATAGATTTTTGGAGCTAAGCTCAGCATAATCATAATGGGTATAGTTCCCAACAGTTGGTCCCTGAGTCAAGGAAATCAGAACCCAAAGAAAGGGTGTTTCACTTGCTCTCAATTTGCCTCTGTTTTTGTTTTTTGTTTGTTTGTTTGTTTTCCTTTTTGAGACAGTCTTGCTCTGTCACCCAGGCTAGAGTACAGTGGCATGATGTTGGCTTACTGAAACTTCTGCCTGCTGGGTTCAAACATTTTTCCTGCCTCAGCATCCCGAGTAGCTGGGATTAGAGGTGCCTGCCACTGTGCTCGGCTAATTTTTACATTTTAGTAGAGATGGGGTTTCACCTTGGCCAGGCTGGTCTTGAACTCTTGACCTCAGGTGATCTGCCTGCCTCAGCCTCCCAAGGTGCTGGGATTACAGGTGTGAGCCATGGTGCCTGGCCACCTCCATTTTCTTTTAACTGGGTATCGAAATGCCTATCTGGTGGTCAGAGCATTTTGGTATATTGCTTGTACCTTCCATTAAAAGAAAAACTTCAGCAGCACTAAAATTAGAAAAGTTTAATTGAACAATGAACAGTTTGTGAATCAGGCAGCCTCCTGAGCCACTGTAGGCTCAGAGACTCTAGTGCAGCCACGTGGTAGAAGATTTATGGACAGAAAAGGGAAAGTGACTTACAGAAAATGGAAGTGAGGTCCAGAAAGATGGATTGGTTATAGCTCAGCGTTTGCCTTATTTGAACACAGGGTAAACGTTTGACCACATCTGATTGATCAAAACTTGGCGACTGGCACAAGAGTAGACTACAGGTTTTTTACACTTCCATTTAGGCTATAGTTCACGATGTACAGAGAAATTAGGTTTCAGCTAAGCTTGATTGACCACTATGCTCAATGATCTTGAAGTCTAGTTCGTGGATTAAGATGTGGCCATCTGTTCAGTCTCTGGAGCACACTTAACTTCAAGAGGAAAGACCATCTTTTGTGCATGTGAACTCTACTCTCTCCCACTGTGGGAGATAGAGCATACCAGAAGAGCCTCTTTTCCAGGGCTTTGTGGAAAGACTGAGGCAGCCAGGGCTGGAGGACCTACTTTGGCAAAGGTGCCCTCTGCTCTGTCAAGGACTGTCTCCCCAGCTGAACCATGCTAGGTAAGCCTGGTACAATTAATTCTGAGGCCCAATCTTTGATTTGATGGCTCTTAAGTTCTGTTGTTTGGGGAGGGAGAGCATCTATTTACTCCTTGACACGGGGAAAGAGGAAAATGGAGCAGTTGCAGAAAAGCTTTGTGGGTAAGAATGTCATACCTAGAAGATGATTGTGTTGCCTGATAGCCATGGGGAAGATGGCAAGTAGAGTCAGCTTTGTTGGGGGTGTGAGTCAGCTTGGGCTGCTGTAACAAAAATACCATAGACTGCGTGGCTTATAAACAACAGAAATTTATTTCTCACAGGTCTGGAGGCTGGAAGTAGCAGATCAGAGTGCTAGCATGGTCAGGTTCTGGTGAAGGCCCTTTTCTGTGCTGGTAGCTAAAAAGAGGGCTAAGAGCTCTCTGGGGTCCTCTTTATATAAGGGCACCCTAGAGAGTGGGGTGCTTACACCTTCATTACCTAATTATCTCCCAAAGGCTCCATTTCCTAATGCCATCACACTGGGGATTAGGAAGGACCTCAACATTAAATCTGAGAGGGCACGATTAGTCTCTCTCTAACATGGGGATAGAGCCTGAGTTCAGTTTCTTTCTATTAATGCATTAGAATATATTAGTGGTAAAGGTGTTACAGTCTAGACTGACAAAATCAAGAGAAAAATCAAGAGCCATTAAATCTTTCAGCATTCAATCTGGGCTAGGGGCGATGGCTTATGCCTATAATTCTAGCACTTTGGGAGGCCGAGGTGGGTGGGTCACCTGAGGTTGGGAGTTCGAGACCAGCTGGCCAACATGGAGAAACCCTGTCTCTACTAAAAACACAAAGTTAGCTGGACGTGGTGGTGCGTGCCTATAATCCCAGCTACTCGGCAGGTTGAGGCAGGAGAATTGCTTGAACCTGGGAGGTGGAGGCTGTGGTGAGCCGATATTGCACCCTTGGACTCAGCCTAAGCAACAAAACAAAACTCCATCTCAAAAAAAAAAAAAAGACTTAATCTGCAATTAAGCTGTATTCAGAAATGTGCTGGTTCCCAAAGATTGTTTTCCTGTGTCTAGGTACTATAGAAAATAAAGAGGGAGGAAGGGAGAAAGGGAAAAAGTAAGGGAGGGAGGGAATCTTTGAGAAAAACTATTAATTAGGATTGAGGAAATCTATAAAGTCTCTGCCTGGGGCTGGTTTTATTTTCAAAGTTGTCCATAGCAATTGCTCATCCTACAAGCTCTGCTGCAAAGAGGTGGAAGCTCCTTCCCTTCCCTCTTGAATTGGGCCTATCATGAGAGCAAAACACCACCTTCTGCTTGAAAAGAGAAAAGGATAGAATATTGAATATTTCTATGGCGAGAAAGAAGGTTATTTGATACCAAACCCAGACCACACCCACTAGAGCTGGAGTTCACCTTACAGAAATGGATCTAAGACCAAGTCAAATCAGTAAAGACACTGGCGAGTCGGTGGAAGCCACAGTAAGCTAAAGGTGGCACTGGATGGGAGCCAAAGGGGCGGGTTGACCGAGGCTGGAGATTTGACCAGAGCGAAGCCTTCAGGAGAAAGGCTGGTATCCCACAAGGTTGTGTCAGTGTGGCCAGCATAGTTGTCAGTGGCTTGAGACCTTTGAACCTGGGCTAGGGATGGATGGGTGCAGGGACCTGAAGAAACCGCAGAGATAGGAGTGAGACCAGCTTTGCGGGGTTACTGGCAGTGCACGTTCTGGCCCTGTTTCCCTCGGATCTGTTTCTTGCCCTTCCTCTACCCTGTTCTAAATCAAAGGGGTCTGACCCTTGTAGACTGCTTTTCTAAGATTGGAGGATGATAGGCGCTGACAGGCTGGAGGTGGAGGCAGAGAGGGAGAAACGAGGCCTTCTTCCCCTCCTTCTCAGCTGCACACCTCTCCCACTCTGTGTGTTGCCACACAGCTACACTATGGTTCTAGCCTTCACCTGGTGACACTGAGACTCTGCGAGGCATCATGAGCTCTGGGAATCTCCTCCTCCCTTTCCTCTGCCCTGCGGCTGTGTCAGCTTCCTGTCTTTGCAGTCTGGATTCCTCACCACCCTCTGGCTGGCCTCTCAGCATCTCCATCCCTTGTGTAATTGATCCCTGCATCAAAGTCCTGTTTGGAATTCTCTGGTGGTTTCTGTTTCCTGGTTAGATCCTGACTGATACACTGGCCTCGGCAGCTAGTCAGCTCCGATTCCTGGAAGAGAGCTGCTAAGGACCGGTCTGGGGACACCTTGCTTAGAGAGGTCTGTGGGGAAACAAGCCGACTTCAGGACAGCTGAGTGTGTGGCTTACTGGACTCCATCCTCTCCAGAACTACATAAGCTGTTATCTTAAGGGAGGGACTTTAATGGAGGAATTGATTTGGGATGGGGTGAAGAATTCACTAAAACAGAAGCATCAATGACACCAGAGAGCAGAGAAAGCTCAAGTCCACTTAGTTTAGAAATAACCAAGTGTTCTGGTGGGAGCTCATGCATCACTGAATTACTGTGGCATTCTCGAGCCCCATATAATGTTTGTACCTTGTGTCTGGTTCAAATAGAACAGAGAATAATGGAGCGAGTGCCTCTAATTTAATATTCTTATATTTCCACCACATCAAATTCCCACTAGGACAAATGTATACAAATGAATCATTATAATTTTTCCCCCTTTTACCCTAGCTGAGCCACTTGGGCCTCTGCTAAGAAATGATGATAAAAGTGATGAAAACAAAGCATCGCATTATAATGTCATTTTAAAAAATAAAAGATTTCCAGGAGATCCTTTGTCGTGTTGGAAGAACACAAGCTGCATGTTTAAATGACTTTTTGTTTTCCCTCTCGGATAATCAGAGTAATGTAACCAAAATAATCTTCGACTGCTGCGAGGTCATCATTTACTTCCTGCTGACACGTTGAGCTGGTCAGAGAGCACAGGCTCTCAAAGGGAGTACAGTCCTGGAGACACCAGAGGAGGTGTCATTCAGACTGCTGGTGCTTCCCTCGGAGACAACAGGGGCATCAGGTTTGAATCTGGTTGTTCAAGCTCCCATCCCAATACTGGAGACACAGATGAGGAGCTCACCTGTATCCCAGGCATTGTAGGTGACAGTGGGGGAGAGAAATGCCAACTGGGACTGTGTCTTTGGGGGATGCAATTTTTTATACTGTGTAATGAACCTGCAATAGGGAAGAGCATTTCATTGTGGGTTTTACTGCACTAGACAATTCTGACAGGTATATGGATACTCATTCCAACTCACAGTCATAAGATGAAGACAGTCGTGGGGAAGCTGCCTGGCTTCCAGTGAAATATATTGGGGAAGAGGATTCAGCATCAAAAGTTGAGAACGGAGAACAGTTCTAGGTCATTTGCTTATTTGTTTTATTCCCTTCACTAGACACAGGGCTGCAAGCACACATGATGGGATAGTTTAGAAATGTGGCCCACACATTCTTTGGCACTCCTCCCATTAAAATGAGGGACTCCCATCTCCTGCTCTTGAATCTGGGGAGAGGGTGGGGGAAGCTTGTGAGTGTTTTGACAACCAATAGCGTTCAGTGAAAGTGACAAAATGGACTTCTGGGGCTGGATCACAAAAGGCCATGTAGCTTTCACCTTACTAACTGAAATACTCTTTCATAGAGCCCTAAGCTGACATGTAAGGCATCTGACTACCGTGAAGCCAATACATTGGAAAGGTCACATGGAGGAGCTCCAGCTGACAGTCTCAGCAGAGCCCAGTTTCAAGCCATCCCTGCAAGGTATCAGCCATATAAATGAATCAGCCTAGCTGCCAGTCAAGTAACTTTGCACAGCTTCCATCAATGCCTCATGAAATGGAAGATTGACTAGCCAAGCCTTTCCTAAATTCCTGACCCACAAAATATAAATATAATAAAATGGTTGTTATTTTAAGTCACTAAGCATTGGAATGATTTGTTATGGTTATGCAGCAACGGCTAACTACAATACATTCCTAAGTAGACAAGTTCCTAGTCTATTCACAAAAGTACTTTTTTTCTTTTCTTTTTCTTTTTTTTTTTAAGACAGAGTCTCGCTTTGTCACCCAGGCTGGAGTGCAGTGGCACCATCATAGCTCACTGTAACCTTCACCTCCTGGGCACAAGTGAGTATCCCACCTTAGCCTCCCCCAGGTAGCTAGGACTACAGGTGCATAACCACCACAACTGGCTAATTTTTAATTTTTTTTTTTTTTTTTTTTAGAGATAGGGTCTTGCTAGCTTGCCCAGGCTGGTCTCCAACTCCTGGCCTCAACTAATCCTCCTGTCTCGGTCTCCCAAAGTTCTGGGATTACAGGCATGAGCCACCATGCGCAGACTAGTCACAAGTGTATCTTAATAAGTAGAGTTCACTATTTAGTAAGCTTCAATGTCAAATAGCCATCAGCATTTTTATTGAGTGCCTGCTGCAAGCACCTTTGTTATGGGGATACAGGGTATAAAGTTTAGTTTCTGACCTAAAGGAAATGATAAAATAATTATGGGATACCATTTATTGAAGGATTACTATGATTAGGCTAATGATTCTCAAAGTACGGTACCTAAACAATCACATCAGTGTCAACTTGGAATTTGTTGGGGTTATTTATTTTTAATTCATTACTATTTTTTTAGAGGCAGGGTCTTACTCTGTCACCCAGGCTAGAATGCAGTGGCATAGTCATAGCTCACTGCAGCCTCAACCTTCCAGGCTCAAGGGATCTTCCCACCTTAGCAGCCTTAGTAGCTGGGACTACAGGCATGTGCCACCATGCCTGGCTAATTTTCTAATTTTTTTTTCTAGAGATGGAAGGTTCTCACTATGTTGTCCAGGCTGGTCTTGGGATTGGATAGTTTGAATAATTTTAGTGGGCTCTGAGGCATAGGGTCTACCCCTAGTTGCCTGCTGCCTGGCCCTGGCAGTGACTGGGACACAGGACTAGTGACCCAAATGTGAGAGCCCAGAGAAAGGAGGCAATGGCTAGGTATGAGCTTTAGATTGGTTGGTTTGGTTAGAAAGGCACATCCACAGACTAGTTGGTTACTATCTCTAGGAATTGGCTAGTTTTGGGAGCGGCAATCTCTCCAGGGTCAGCAAGGTCCCAGATATCAAATATTTAGAATAAAAAGACCTAATATAGGTAGATACAATTACCTGATATTTCAGATGGCAAAGCTGAAATCTTGAGACATAACCTGCTGTAGTCGTATCTTCACCAAGGAGAGGGCCTAGATTTAAACCTGAGTCTGCTGGGCCCCCCAAACCATGCTCTTACCAATGTGCTATCCTGCTCTTCATCTAGCTAATTAAACATATATGTGGGCGTCTATAATTGTATAAAAAGACAATTTACAGGGCAAATGAGGATGCTGAGTAATTTCTACAGAAACTAATTGCACGAAGCAATGAGAAGGAGGAGAGATTGCTTGTAGTGGTCAAAGAAGGCTTGTGGAAAAGAGTCATTCAGACTGCTGGTGCTCCCACTCAGAGACGACGGATGATGGGCATTGTGTTTGCTGGGTGGGTCTTGAAAGTTGGACAGAATAGATCTGGGCAAAACTGGAGAGAAAGGACATTCTGAAAAGATGGGAAATGATGTTATCACAAGGCTCAAAGGCAGTAGTGTGCAAAGTCTGATGAAAACACCAAATGTTAATAGGCTGCTTTGGTTACTTGAAAGTACATTAGGCAGGGAGAGAAGGCGGGTGCAGCTGGATGCCACTCACTTTAATACTCTAAATTCATCAGAAGCAATGCATGGATGTGCAAAAGGTTTGGCATTGTGGTCTCAATATCAAAGAAAGTATCTCCATCTAAAAGTAGTGCCATAATCTGAGTGCCTAAGCTGGACAAAATGTAGAGTAGGAATCTAGCTGGGAATTTCTAGTTCAACATTTTGTGAGATAATATGTTAGGCTGGGAATCTGTGACTGACAGGGAGCACACAGACAATGGAATATCTTTCCATGAGAGCATCAAAGATTTGGCAAGTGAAATTGACAGCCATGGTTTCATTTAGATGTTTCTGAGTGCTCATGCTATGCCAGGCACTGTGCTAGGTGGTAGGGAGTTATACATCATTAGTCATGTTAATCAAACAGGGTCTCTGCACTGAGGGGCTAGCAAAGTAGTGAGTTCATAGTCTCTGCACACTAGAGAAAGCAGAGGAGGTGTCTCTGTAGCCCAGCCTTGGAAAGGTGGAATGAATGGACACCTGACCATGCAATGAAATTCCAGAAGGCCTCCACAAGGATCCTGGCAGCACAAGGTCAACCCTCCTATGGCTTAGCTTGCAAGTCTCCCACTTCCGTGTGGGAGTCACACTTGATAACATCATTTTTTTTTTTTTTTTGAAACAGAGTCTTGCTCTGTCACCCAGGCTGAAGTGCAGTGGTGTGATCATGACTCACTGCAGCCTTGACCTCCTGGGCTTCTCCCACCTCAGTCCCCACGAGTAACTGGGACTACAGGTGCTCACCACTATGCCCAGCTACCTTTAAAATTTTTTTTGTGCAGACCACATCTTACTATGTTGCCTAGGCTAGTCCCAAACTCTTACACACTCAAGGGATTTTCCCAGTTTGGCCTTCCAAACTGTCGGGATTACAAGTGTGAGCCACTGCGCCCGGCCTGTATCATCACTTTTATGCTTTAGTAGGGTCCAGATCACGAAGGGAATATGATAATGCACATTACTGGGTCCTACCCCTCATCAAAGATGCTGGTTCCCTGAGTGATAAAAGAATACCACCTTGAATCCTCGATAACATCTTTAATACCTTGAGGTATTTGTCTATTTTGTTCACTGTTATATCCACAGTGTTTGGCCATATTAGGCACTTAGTAGCTTTTTGCTGAATGAAGCATATTGAAACATAGGTGTGGAGGGTGTAGGGGAGAGGAAAAATTAAGTCAAAAAGATGTGTCGACATGAAGAAAGGAGTACTTTCAATACGGGAAGTGGAAAGACATGAAGTGCAAATTTGGCTTTTCCCAAAGGTCTGTTATATTTGGGTGGGAGAGAAAGGGGAGGAGGGGAAGCCTCAAGTCTTCACTGCTGAACTAAAATTATAAGTTGAATGATGTCTCCTAAACCATTGTTCTAAGAAATGTTCTGATTATGGAAAAATATCCATTCAGTGCCTTTCAAATTCCCTGAAGTCCCCTCTTTTCTTACTGTTTCTAACCTTCCGCCACGTTCAGAGAAAACAAACCCCCAGCACTTCCGAGGTACAAGAATTCTCTGACGGGCCCGTGTGCTCATTTTTATAGATGTTCACTGTTAATTCAGGCCCCATCAACAGCGCAGGAATGCCCCTGCACTCCCACAGCTCCTTCCTGAGGGGATGAGCAGGTCGGCTGGAAAGCAATAGAATACAAAGGGAACAGATCTGGAAATGATGAAAGAGAAAAATCAGGACCCCCTAACCAAGTTAAATAAACATCTGGACTGAAGGGCTGCATAATCAGGTTTTAAAAAATTATTTTCAAAAGGAAGTGATGTTTTACTTAATATCTATGAGACATTTGGCTTTCAACATTTTTCCCCCTAAATTCATATCCTTAGTTTTAATTCACTTCTCTATTTATACATCATCTTTGGAAAGATATTTTTTTCTTTCTGATCATTTCTATATTTGGCCTAATTGTCTCCTTTTGTTTCGGACCAGCAGTGTGTGGGCCTCAACAGGTAGGCAGGAAAGCAGCTGGTCTCTTTAAAAGAACCAAGCAGATCACAAAATGTCTGTGAAATGAACATGTCTGCCCAAAGCTTCCCATTCTGATGGAGCTCAGTGCTGAGCTCTGATTTGCTCTGGTTAAAAAAAAAATTCCCCTAATTTCACTGTCAAGATTTTGAGAAGCATTCTCATGGTTTTAAAGAGATTATGGCATAATTTGTTCATGTTTAAAGAATTATATTGTTAAATAAATTTAGCTCTCCAGATTCTAAATGACAAAAACAAGTGAAGTTACATCATTTGAATTATGAAGTGATAATGTCTTCCAATTCTGCCCCAATCAAAAGTGTAACAGTTTAAAGCTTATAATAATCATGTTCAAACATATTCAGATTATAATTACTTTTCTTCTGATAATGATAGCCCGTCTGATTGGATGATTACCTATTTGACTTTGATAAGTCTCAGAGGTCAAAAAAGGGATAATTGCAGACATCTGTTTTCTATGGAAAATATAATCTCAGAAAATAGTGTTTAAAGTGACATCTGCAAATATGTGTTTTAGAAAGAAACTCGTTGTACATTTAAAATCATAGGGAAAAGAAGCAATTCCTAAGCTGCTATGTATCACGCTGTCTTTGTAAATAGACGAACGAGTTTAACTTACTAGTATTCATGTACGCATAGGTAATTACAAGCAGGCATGATTATATTTTGTACAGGTAGAATTAGAAATAGACATAGATTATGAGAAAGGAATTTGAAGGTGTCTATAACTTGGAACGATATGGAAGACTTTCTCTTTACTTTTGTTTGTTTTAGTTCAATCTAGGCATACATAGGTGCAATCATTTTCTGGGTAGTTTTCTTTATGGAAATTGGAGCTGGAAGGTCTTGTTTCTTTGATTTCTCCTTGGAGATGACCTTCTCCAATTATGACGGGGCTTCTGATGAAGGGAAAAGGTTCCCTCAAGGCTGCCATGCTTCTCTATGCAGAAGAGGTGCCAGTTTCTTTCTCAGCAGGTGCAGCAGCTTCCCAACCTCTTACAGAGATGCCAAGAACCTCTCCCTCCCTTCAGCCAGCAGCTGTGTTCTGCCGCAAAAAGGGAGAACTGTATTTAATATTCCTTTCCATGTATGGTAAGACTTCTTTGGTTTTAATTAATTAACTCAGAATCTTCTCTAATTCATGCGAGACCTGGGTTATCACTTTTGCCAGATTCAGCTTCCTAAAATACAACCTTCACCCTAGCACTTCCCTTCTCAAAAGCCTTCAACTGTTCCTCAGTGTCTAAGAAAGGAATTCCAAGCTTTTCGAAAATTCATGATCTTTCATAATTTGATCTTAACCTATTTTTTCTTATCTTTTTCTTCTACATAAAACTTTCCTCTTTTGTTAAATCCATCTAATGCTAAAGGGTGTTAATCTTTTTTGCCTCTAGTCTAGATCTTTGGTGATGCTGGTATATTCACATGGAATTTTCTTTTCCCTGTCTCTGACAGTTAATCTTTTGTTGTGGTGGTTGGTTGATTTTTGCATCTCAGATGCACAGAACTGGATAAACCATAATGATCGGTTCATAACAAACTATTATGATTGGGCTATGCAAGCCTTCTTTTATATTTATCCATACATATGAAGTTTTTACCTAAGTCTACCTTAAATTCTCTCATTTCAACAGGGTCTTTCCCTATATACCCAGAGATAATGATCCTGGTAAGCAGACTTTTTCTGTCTCTGAACTATTACAACGTTTATTATGCAGAATGTAGACCAGCACTTGCATGAAACATCACATGCTGCCTGGTGCCATCACTGTCTCTGCACATAGCCTCGTTAGTCACATCCTGCTATGTTGTGTGTGCCTGGGACTTTCCCATAGTTGTGTAATAGCCTTTACCAAATTGTACTGTTTTATATATTATCTGTATCATCTATCTTCCTCCTAAATCAGTAAGTTTCTTGTGACCAGACTTGATCTTTCATTTATGTTTATCATACGTGCCAACCACAGTGCCTGACAAGTCATGTTTAGTAAGCAGTCATTGCATATTTTGAAAAATTAGATTATAAACTCCTGAGAAGCAATCAGGGAGTCACAGAATTTCAGGCAAGGGATGGACCCCATGACTTATATACCCTTTTTATCTCTTACAGTGCCTAGCAGAGTACTGAGCAGACGTAAGAAAGTCCTTCATAAATACGTATTGAGGGACTGATGCTTAAATTCTTTCAGAAAATTAACGAACTGCATATATTAGGGAGGGTAACCAACTTAGCTTCCCCTGAACTGCCTCATCTTTTTGTTGTGTTTTGCTTTTGGTTGTTGTTGTTGTTTTTTGAGGCAGATTCTTGCTCTGTCTCCCAGGCTGGAGTGCAGTGGCACGATCTTGACTCACTGCAACCTCTGCCTTCCAGGTTCAAGTGATTCTTCCCTCACCCTATCCCATCCCTTTTTTTTTTGAGACAGTCTCACTCTATCGCCCAGGCTGGAGTGCATTGGTGCGATCTGAGCTCACTGTAGCCTCTGCCTCCTGGGTTCAAGGGATTCTCCTGTCTCAGCCTCCCCAGTAGCTGGGGCACGTGCCACCATGCCCGGCAATTTTTTGTATTTTTAGTAGAGACAGGGTTTCACCATGTTGGTCAGGCTGGTCTCGAACTCCTAACCTCAAGTGACGCACTTGCCTTGGCCTTGCCAAGTGCTGGGATTACAGGCGTGCGCCACCACACCTGTCAGAAGTCTCCCAGGTTTTTTTTTTTTTTTTTTTTTTTTGGACAGAGTCTCACTTTGTCACCCAGGCCAGAGTGCAGTGGTTCTATCTCGGCTCACTGTAACCTCCACCTCCAAGGTTCAAGTGATCCTCCCTGCCTCAGCCTCCCACGTAGCTGGGATTACAGGCATGTGCCACCATGCCCAGCTAATTTTTTTTGTATTTTTAGTAGAAACTGTTTTTCAACATGTTGGCCAGGCTGGTCTCGAACTCCTCACTTCAGGTGATCCACCCACCTTGGCCTCCGAAAGTGCTGGGATTACAGGTATGAGCCAATGTGCCTGGCCACTCTCCCAGTTTTGTTTTTTTTTTTGAGATGGAGTCATCCATGCTGGAGTGCCCTGGCAAAATCTTGGCTCACTGCAACCTCTGCCTCCTAGGTTCAAGCGATTCTTCTGCCTCAGCCTCCAGAGTAGCTGGGACTACAGGCGCACGCCACCAGGACTGACTAATTTTTGTTTTTTTAGTAGAGACAGGAGTTTCACCATATTGGCCAGGCTGGTCTTGAACTCCTGACTTCAGGTGATCTGCCTGCCTCAGCCTTCCAAAGTGCTGGGATTACAGGTGTGAGCCACTGCACCCAGCCCTCACTCTCCCAGTTTTAAAGCAAAAAGTTCCATATCTGGGAGTCCCCTCAGTCCTAGGCAAACTGGGACAGTTGGTCAACTTAGAAGTCTCACACACATACTAGAGGGGTGTAGCTCAGAGGCAGAGCATTGGACTGCAGATCAAGAAGTCTTATGCACATGCCAACAATGTAAATGCTAATATTACTCTCTCTCCTCATGGAGGTCTTTTAAGAATCAGTTTTGCAAACTTAAGCTGAATTTCTGCATATATGATAGGGACTAAAAAAAGTTCTTGTGAATTAGTCTGAATTTTAGGCTCTTAAGAATTTAATTTTTAAAGATTATATTGTTATTTCCCCCTAGTAAAAATTAGTAAGAGTTTGAAATGCAACTAGATTTCACTTCTCAGAGTGGGATTTCTCTTTTGTGAGCTTAAAGAGACAGAGCTCAACAAAGACCTAAGCCTATGACTTACTGGTCCAGAAGGAATAGTGTAACCCTATCACTTTCAGGTAGAGGCCACCAGCAACTAGGCTGCAGACCCCTTCCTCCCCTGTATGAGTCGGGGTTCGGGGGAGCTGTTGTGAATCACCAAGTCTCTTTTGTGTAAAACCAGCCTCCTTGGGTTCTTTCAGAAACCTTTTATTAAAACTCTAAGAATTTTCCTATTCTCCATGCTATTCCATTTTTATTCCATACCACGTCCATTGTTATTGAGGGAATATTTACTTGCTATGGAAGGAAGTCTTGTGGGATGTATGTCAATAATTTCATCAAGGAGTAACTTATCTTTGTACTTTTGGTGGAAAAGGAAGGGAAAGGTTTCTGTTAAGTAGCTTATGAGCTTTTGAAGAATATTTACAAAGAGATATTTTTAGAAAGACAGAGATTATTATTTTCCAATTTTTCATTTAAAAAAACAGCATAAACACAAAGTCTGAAACAAAACAAAACAGTAGGGGCATACTCAGAGAATGTGGTGGCCATTGATTTCTGTATTAGTCACTTAGCAAATACACACACAGAAGATGCATGTTTGTTTCTAGGGAAAGGCCCAAATGGGAATTATCCTGGATGTAACTCATATGATTAGAGATTTGTTGGCTCTTTCACTACCAAGGAGAGGAAGAGGGTAAAACAAATGCAAAAATAAGAAAACAAAGGTGGCAAAACTTCTAACAAAAGCAAATCTTTGCCATAGTGGACTCTGGAACCTTGACACATTTGCAATTCACACAGTTTACATAATTCTATGTATATTTGATTCTTCTGGGTTATCTAGGTAAACTAAGTATAGTTGGCTCACAGTGTTGTCTTAGTCTGCTTCTGTTGCTATAACAAAATGCCACAGACTGGGTAGTTTATAAACAATAGAAATTTATTTCTTACAGTTCTAGAGGTTGGAAAGTCCAAGGTCAAGGACATGGACTGAAGATTTGGCTTCTGGTGTAGGCTCACACTCTTCTTCCAAGATGATGCCTTCTTGCTGCATCCTCACATAGTAGGAAAGTGGAAGAGGGAGGCAGCTCTCTGAAGCCTTTTTTATAAGGGCATTCATCCTTCACAAAGCTGAAATCTTCATGACTTAGTCACCTCCCAGAGGCCCTACCTTCTAATACTATCACCGTATTGATTAAGTTTCAATGTATACATTTTGGAGGGACATATATATTCAAATCATAGGAGGTGAGATTCCCTTTATGCCAGAACACTGGCCTCCAGCTGACAACTATCTCCACCACCTCCTATACCTCCTGTCCTAATGATCATCATGTTTTGCGTAGGGAGCTGCAGTCATTCCCCTGTATTCACTTTGCACCCCAACCCCATCTGTTCTTCATAATACAAACAGAAACAATCATGTCATCCTCCCCTTTCCTCTCATTCTCTGCTTAAATCCTTCCCCAGGTGTGAAGTATTCTCAGGTTAAAGACCAAGATCCTTAATATGCTTCTCAAGACCCTGTGTAATTTGGCCCTACTTACCTTTTCACCTCATCTTGTAGCAATCTCTGCCTGTTCCTCTGCATTTCACCCAGCCTCATCCAGTTCCTCACACTTGCCATGCTGCTTCTCACCACAGGGCCTTTGCACATGCTGTTGTTGCCACCTGGAGAATATTCTCTCCCATTCTTCACTTTGTTTAGTTCTTCTATTCCTTTAGGGCGCAGTTCAAGCACATGAGCTCAGGAGAGCCTTCACAGAGACACATCCACGTCAGATTCCTTTATGACATATTCTCCTAAGTCCGTGAAACTGGGGACTTTGTTTTTGCTTTGTATTTCATCCTCAGTGCTCATCAAAGTGGTTGGCACATGGCAGCCACTAGTCAACTGCTTGGAAATTTTTTTAAAGAATTTGTTTCAAGGACTATCCTTGTATACTGGACATGCTAAGTAATAAGCACTAGATTTGGAACATAAGAGGAAAATGTGAACTTTGCTATTCTTGTGACTTTCTGGAAGATGTAACTTATTTGCATTGGTTTCTATGTCTATAACCTAAGAATTAAAGGACCTGCTGCCATTAGCTTCATCCCATCAAATGTGCTGTTCTCCCATAATTCAGTGCATTTCACAGTGCAGTAGTTTAAAACTTAGGTGCTGTAACAAAGAGACCTAAAAATGAAGCACTTACACAAGACAAAACTTTATTTTTCTCTCTCTCAGAAAAAAAAAATCCAGGCACATATTCTAGAGTGGTTGTATTGGCTCAGTGGTGTCAGCAAACCAGGCTTCTTGTATCTTTTTGCTCTGCTACTCTCAATATGTGGCTTCTCTCATGAGCCCAAGATGGATGCTCTAGCTTTCAACATAGCAAATATATTTTAGTTATCAGGAAGGGAGAAAATGGAAGGGGAAGGTTTTTTATTTCCCTTTAAAGGCATGAACCAGAAGTTGCACATACTACTTCCAATTTCACTCCCTTGGCAAGAGCTGAATCATATGGCTACAGTCAGTTGCAAAGCACATTGTGGTGTGATTTTTTTTGTTGTTAGTTGGTTTTGAGACAGGGTCTAGCTTTGTTTCTCAGGCTGGAGCACAGTGGCAAGATCTCAGCTCACTGCAGCCTCAAACTCCTGGGTTCAAGTGATCCTCCTGCCTCAGCCTCCAAAGTCGCTGGACAAAAGACATGCACCCGCATGCCCTGCTAATTCTTTTTCTTTTCTTCTTTCTTTCTTTCTTTTTTTTTTTTTTGTAGATATAGGGTTTTTCCACGTTGTCCCAGCTGGTCTTGAACCCCTGGGCTGGAGGAATCCACCCACCTTGGCCTCCCAAAGTGCTGGGGTTACAGGTGGGAGCAACTCTGCCTGCCCATGCTGTGATTTTTTACTCACCACTGTGTTTTTCATTAGACTGGGTTTCTTGAGGTCAACAATACTGTCTTGTCCCTCTTTATGCTCTCTTTCCCTTTAGTGCCTACCTGAGAAGAGCAGTCTCTTAGTCACTGCTTGTTTAATGAAATACATCAAACTTAGTGTGTCTAGAATAACTGAATGTTGGTAAGGCAGATGTTTGTCAAATGCCTGCGTTTTCATGAACTCCTAGAGAGAGCTAATTAAGTCTTTTTGACTTGCTCTCTATATATCACCTTATAAAATTCATCATGAAAACACATCGGGCAGATTTTAACTGAGATCCACATATGGGCTTTAGGAAATGTGTTTTTCTGAGGAGACATGTCATGAGATTTTTCAAAGTAATCTGTGATCTGAGAATGTTTAAGAACCCCTAGATACAGATGTGGAGATTTGAGGTCTCCCAATACACTTGCGGAAATTCAGAATGGACAAATAAGGTGAAAGACAGATGGAGGTCAAATTTCACCTATATTACTACCAAAGTTGCTACTCAAGAAATGTGGCTTATAGGTTTTTGACAAGTGGTCTTCCTGATACTAAATACTAGATGTATGCACATTTACTCACTCCACAGCATGGGGTCTGGGCATCACAGCTCTCCTTACAGGAGAGAGTCTGTCCTGGAGCAGGCAAGCAGAGTGTGTTCCTACCTGTACCCACAGAAGAAAAGGAGAGGGGGAAGAGGCGAGGTGGCACTCACCCAGGTTTTTTCCCCCAGAAGTCCCCATCATATTATGTCACTCTTTCTTCCCTTAAATGAGGGAGAGGTATGGGGGGAGAGGCCAGGAGTTTCATGCTAATGAGACTCCTTCCACCTGGAAGGACACATCAGGTGTGGAGAAGAAGGGTTCTCCCTTAACAGTGAAGACTGAAAAAATGATTTCTTGTAATGAGTCCCTCATTTGTCCACGGGAAAATGAATAGTTTAGATGAAATAAGCTCCAAAGTCTTTCCCAACCTCAACATGTGGGAAATATTTCCAGTTCTAATATCCATGGCTTACATTTTTGGTTGTTTGGGTTATGTGGGGAACATGCTTAGGCAGTGTTGTATTTTCTGCTTTTCAACCTCAGTCTTTGTCATCCTGGGTCCCAGAGAACTGTCCTGGCTTGCAAGTTCCTCATCCAGCTGGAAGCAGGTGCTGGGCAGCAGTGGCCTCCCCCATATCTCTAACTCAGGACCACCTGGGGCAGGGGGGATGTGAGTTTCACTTGAGCCTTCTCCCTGTCACCTCACCAGCTTACTTAGGAAAAGCAAGAAAAATGGCAAATGGGAGAGTTGGAAATGCAGCCAATCACCAACCAGAGAGCCTCTGGGGACTCAGGGGGCGAGGGGGGACCTGAGCATCTCAGTCTCTGACCTAGGACTCAGGGGGCGAGGGGAGACCTGAGCATCTCAGTCTCTGACCTGGAACTCAGGGGGCGAGGGGAGACCTGAGCATCTCAGTCTCTGACCTGGAACTCAGGGGGTGAGGGGGACCTTAACATCTCAGTCTCTGACCTTAGTTATCCCTGTTTGTGGCTGAAAATGCATTTTCCTGTTTGGAGGGCTCTCTAGAATGCATCTCATGCAAATGATGAGGAAATTGGGTGTCCTATGTGCATATAAATAACACCCTTAATCATCATTGACCAAATAGGCTACACTGCCCTCCTTATGATGTTTCAGGAAAGCAACCAGGGCATTCCCATGGCTTTGGGAGGGATTTTCCATGATTCTGTAAATCCTTGAGTAATATTGAAGCTCTGTAATAATACCAAGCTACTTTTGCATTTATTCTAGTCTTAGGTTTGAACATTATAATATTAGTTATTTAAATTTTCATAGAGTCCACGGTTCAGAAGAGTTTTGGGAAAGTCATTTAAATTCATCCTCCTGCAGGTCTCTTGGTAGGGCTGAAACTTGGCTAACAAAGACAGATGGCTTTCTATCTGATTCTGAAAGGTCTCCAGGGGAAGATTCCATAATGAACCACAGTAATCATGAATTGCTAACATGAATGTGCCCCACTTTAAGAAAACCTGACATGTGAAAGCCTATGTGGCAGGATAATTTATTGAGATACTAATCTGTGCTTTGTTCTCTGTAATTTGCCTCCCCTGTCCCACCCCCCACCCCCATGAAGGTAGCCAGTTCTATTTCCCTTACCATGGAGATGATAGAATTTCCTTGTGCTATATTCCTATTGCCTTATTAGACAGATGCACAGAGAAACAGAATATGCTTGCCCATGTGCTAATCCTAAAGTCAAAGTCTAACTCTTCAAGTAACAGTATAAGGAGGTGATGCCCCTTAGAGGATGCAGCTTCACTCTGCAGACAAGGGAGAGGTTTGGTCCTGACTCTTCATCGTCAGCTGTGTGTTCTTAGAAAATGGCTTTTATCTCTTTAACCTCTGTTTGATCATCTGCAAAATGAAAGGTTGATTTAATGACATTCAGTTACCTCTCTGCTCTTGATTCTGTGGGATTATCAATCTTTTAAGTTCTGACTCCCCAGGACAGCTGTGGAACATTTGCTTAAAGGCTTTGGAGTTGGATGGTCAACTTCAGCAAAGGAAATGGTATATGCAATATTTGTGACGTGCTTGTACAAAAAAATCACTGGCTCTTTGAATTCACATTTAACTGGGCATCTTATATTTTATCTGGCAACCCTATTTGGGGTCACCTGCATTTCGGAGATGGAAGGCTGAGGTAGAAGTTGTTTCTTTTCATTCCCATCAACACTGGATCCAGTGTTGAGGAAACAGGTTTGTATATTTTCTTTCTCTACAAGCATGTCCATTTTATTTTTAAGCTTAGAGAACGGATGTCTTGAAGTGAAAACTATCCTAGCACAATTTTCATCAAAATCTTCAAAAGAAATATTTAACAGGAAAAAAATAAATGAGATCTGCCCATTTTACTAAAGGCCAAATTTTCTATACCTTATAAAAATTGGAGAGTAGACCAATGAACCCTGAGGCAAGAAAAGATCAGCTGCTCAATTGATCAAAATGATAGAAGTTCTTCTACATCACCTCTCCCAGCAAGGGCATGACTGGTGTTACCAGTGGGAGTTATATTTTTCTCCTGTCCTCAACATTTCTATGACACAGGAAAGCAAATGCAGTCAAAGTTCTGATTACTTTTTCCTATAACACTACAAGCGTTTTAAAAACATGATCCTCTGAACTCTCCAGTCCTTAATTTTGGAATTGCATTGAATGTCATCGCTCTATGATTTAACGAAATCATCTGTGAATCGAGACAATCTTGATGATACAGGTTGGACTACCTGTGATTTCTTGACACAAAACAGGTCAGGATCTAAAACTGAATGTGGAAAGAAACATGATTTATATTTTGTTCAATTAGCCCATATATGACCTTCATGTGAAAGGAACATGGCCTTTGATAAAAAGACTCTCGCTGATTTATCCCATTTTTAATCAAAGTAAGGTACCAAAACATGTAGGATGTAGTAATTCACAGTCTCAAGATTAAATGCTGATAAAAATTTGCAGCAGCTTTAGCATCATATATATCCTCACCCATAACAAGGAGGTCACTCTATTAGTGAGCAGGTCTGGGCACAAAATCTGGAAGTCCATTGTCCAGTTTGAATAATGTAGCGGTATCTAAAGCTTTGTAGATAATAGCTGACCCTGTAATGTCCTCAGTGCATCTGTACTTGAAATGAGATTAACATAAGCATGATCTGCAGGAAATAGCTACCCTTTAAAGATACCTTCAGCTGTGTGTGTGAGAGAGAGTGGCGCCGTGGGGTACGGGGCGGGCGAGAAGAGAGAGAACCTAAGAGACTGAGTGAAGGCAATTTACTTATCAATGTTCAATTTTCCTAAATGTCAGCTTGATCTCTTTCTTTTCATACTTTACAGTTCAGAAATAGGTTTGATTTGAGTCACAGGAAATACAAAAACAGAAAACAAACAAAAACCCAAACCATTTATTACTCTTAATTTGCTTTGTCAAGAGGTTTTGCTTAACTTGCATTCATAGGAAGGGCAAGCGGAAAGTTATTTTGGGGCTACGAAAGTGTGACGAGGCTGGGAAATTCATGGGCATGGTTCAGAACCCTCCTTCTCAGATCCATTTCCAAAACTACTTAACATGCTCACGCATTTTCTGAGGGGCAAAACTGTTCTGCAGCATAGATTAAGTGGTCCAGCTTTTGCCTCTGGGAGAAGGAAAAAATATCCAAGCAGATAGGCAACTATTCAAAAGAAACATTTTATAGATGCTTAGCTTTGGCAAAGTTCTGATGCTAAGCAGGGGTGGAGAGGGTGGTGCAGAGCTGTGCTCTGAAGCCTGTGTAAGCAGAGTCTGGGCTGCAAAGTGGGGAGAACTTAGATCAGACGCGATGCTGCCTAATCAAGGTTAAGACTTAGCCTGTTACCAGGGAGAAGAAGAAAGAGCCAGTGAATCTGACTACGTAATTGCTATTTCTTTCTCAGAAACAAAATTGGGAAAAAGGGAGGAAGGAAAGGACAGGCTTAGACTCTTGTAGGTTATTTCTGAATAATGGAAATATTTTTAAATTCTTGTTATAATTAATCAAATCTATGTTCTTTGAGAGTAGAAAATAAATGAATGCATCATTAATGGCTTACTGTAAAAGTACAATCATGCAAATTTAAGTCTCCTATTCATTCCAATTGAAAACTCTAATGATAATAGTTAACGTCTTGCACTTTCACTGTGTGCCAGCCATTGTGTTAAGAGTTTTCCATGCATTATTTCCCTCACAACAACAGATGAGGAAACTGAGGCCTAGAAAATTGAGGCAAACTCATCATGTCTCAAAGTTTGTATAGGGAACAAACAGGAGTTGGGTCCCAAGGTCTTACTCCAAAGTTGTGTTGAATAGCCCTCATGTTGTATTTCTTCCTCTGCCTCCCTGCAACAGACATCCTTGTAATCAGGAGCAGGTTTTTCTTAAGGAGCCAAAAGAGAGAAGAGCTAATTTAGATGACAGGAGGAAAATTGTGGCAGAGCACACCTTTGTCAAAAATAGGTCTTTGAAAATTCCGGATGACCGAACTGAAATAAATGGGAGAGAGTGTACTTATTTGACATGGGGTATGGTTTACTGCTATAGAAAACCAGCAATGGCCAAGGGGCCAGTATTTCGAAGACAAAGACCAATGCAGAGCTGGAAGGACAGGAGTTCTTGCTCACTGTATTCTAGAGTGGGGTGGTAAAAAGCTAGGACATTTTGTAAATATCTTTAGATTGTAATTTTTGTCTTTTGATTATGGAGATGCCAAGAGAAGTAATAAGAAATAGGGCTTTTCACTTTACTTAAGTGAGAATGCAGCATTTCTCTCATAATAAAGGCTAGGTAAGTTAGAAACCTCTTCCCCTTTTCAATGAACCAAGACAATACTAAGCAGTTAGTACAGTGGTCCATGTTTAAGTGACACAGAGGGAAGAGCCTGACAGACCTAGCTTCCATCCATGCATCTCTATGCAGGGAGATCCTTTAATCTCCCAGACTCAGTTTCCTTGTCTGTATTGTGGTGTCAGAATGCTTACATTGCTGGGCTGGGCACAATGGCTCACACCTGTAATCCTAGCACTTTGGGAGGCCGAGGCAGGCAGATCACCTGAGGTCAGGAGTTTGAGACCAGCCTGGCCAACATGGTGAAATCCCATCTCTACTAAAAAATACAAAAATTAGCTGGGTGTGGTGGCAGGCATGTGTATTCTAGGTGCTCAGGAGACTGAGACAGGAGAATCACTTGAATCTGGGAGGTAGAGGTTGCAGTGAGCCGAGATCATACCACTGTACTCCAGTCTGGGCAACAGAGTGAAACTCCATCTAAAAAAAGAAAAAAAGAAAAAAAGAATGCTTACCTTGCTGGCTTGTGAGGATCAGAGATCACATACAATTGTGGCAGGCATAGAGTAGGTACTTGATAAATCGTAGTTATTACCAGCCCACTGTTTTTACTGGGTGGGTGAAAGTAGGCTAAGCCAAGAAAGGGGAAAATGTTAAAGGCTGGAAAAAAAAAGCCAGAGGGAGTGATAGGTGGTGGCATCTGGCCTGCGAGCCCCACTGTGGCCCCTCCCAAACTCTGTCCTTTTAACGAGCCATATGCAGCTTCCAACAGATGAGATCGGGTGTCTGCGAAGACAAAGCAGAGCCAAAAGGCGATGTAACATGGAATTATAGACTGCATTTCCCTCTAATGAGCCAGCCAGCTCATTTAGAATGCAGTGCTGTTTGGAGCCCAGACTGGGCGGTGTGTGCAGCCGTGTGCCCGCACCGTTCCTCACGTGCACATGACTGGCTTGAGTGCACGAGCATGACTGCCAGTATCACGGTTGGTTAGCTTCTGGCCCAATACTGGGCGGTGTGATGTGTGTAGGAGGTGGGCGCTGGAGCTGCTGTCAAGGACGACTGTGGGAGTCACGCAGCCTCTAAGCTACTTGGGAAACGGACTCTCATCAGCCAGTACTCTCAAGATCTTGCTGAGTACAGAGGTACTTTGGGAGAGAAGTGAGAGAAAGAAGAGATACTAGCTGTTCCCCCAGAGGGCTCCCTGACTACTCAAGTGGATGACCACACACACACACACACCAGTAACACACACTACATGCACACCTCATGTGCACATACCACACAGACCATGCACATACATATACCACATACCACACATGTGTACACACATGCTACACATATATCATGGGCACATGCCACACAGACCATTCACATATAGATACCATATACCACAAATGTTTACACACATGCTACACACACATCACATGCACATGCCACACAGACCATGCACATACATATGCCATACACCACACGTTTACACACATGCTGCACACACATCATGTGCACATGCCACACAGACCATGCACATACATATACCACACATGTGTACACACATGCTACACACACTTCATGTGCACGTACCAAACAGACCATGCATATACATATACCCTACACCACAAATGTTTACACACATGCTATACACACATCATGTGCATGTGCCACACAGACCATGCACATACATATATCATACACCACACATTTGCACATATGCATGCTGCACACACATCATGTGCATGTGCCACACAGACCATGCACATACATATACCCTACACCACATATTTACACACATGCTACACACACATCATGTGCACATGCCACACATACCATGCACATACACATACTGCACATCACACATATGTACACATACAAACATAGCAAACACATGGACACACAAGTGCATCACACACAGACCACACCATATGTACACCACACACCACACTCATATGCATGCACTATGTGTGCCATATACGTAAATATACATACTCTATACATATGCCACTCACATAGACACACCCCATACATACCTACCACACACAGACCATGGACATATGCATGCACACATAAAACACACCACATACCACACAACATGTGTGCACACACTACATGCACATTTATGTTTATGCACATGCATGCCACACAGAGTGCACATATACCACATGAACACATACTGCATGCACGATGCAGGTACATGCGCCCCACACTTTACACACATTCCACATACATATGCCACATGCAACACACATATACATGTCTATATTGCACACATATTTACATATTAACCCCATGCTGTACTCATGCACCACACACAGCACACACTTTTACATACAGACACCACATAGATATACTACACATGCATACAAATGACCTACACCCACATCACACCTGCATATTCCATGTACATGCATGTGTCACACCCACAATTCTATTCATGCTATGCACATGTAGACAAGCACATCACATAATTACACACAACCTACAGATCACACATATATACATAAATAAATATTACATGTCACACAAATATATATGCCACACTTATAGTACATACTTGTACACACATGCAAATACCACACAAATACCCCACACAAAACACACACGTAGACACATCACACACATAAAAACACACTCCTATACACTACACACGTAAGTACACATCACACACACTACACACATAAACAAATCCTCCTGTGCACACACACATGTATTCATACCACAAACATCTATACACATGTACCACCCATACCACTCACATATCACACATCACATACACACACCACATGAATGTTCATACATATCAAGTATATACACACAAAACACCACACAGCGCACATGTGTATATACCACATATACATACTATACAGACGCCCCCACACCCTACACACACATATGCAAGTTACATACATGTACACACATCACACACATCACCCTCATGGACATACTCTCTCCACATACTTCACGTATTCACACAGTACATATAAATACACAAATACTACACACATATATCACACACATGTCTATATATCCCGCAAACAAAACACACCCCCATACCACATACAGACATAGCTCCACCATATATGTATATCACACATACATACACATGCCACACACCACACACCCAGTCACACAACACACACAATGTACACACATGCAGAAATCTCTTCCACATTCACACACACGACACACTCACTACTACACAACATGCGTGACCTCATACACAGTCCATAAACACACAGAAGCTAGCGGGCACAAATGTGTCTTGTTGTGTCCCCTTGCAAAAGTGTAGTCCCTTGGGGACCAGGACTCTAACATTGCAGAGCACGGAGTTGTGGGGCAGGAAGTACCAATTGAACCAGTAGTCATAGGGAGTGATGTTAAGGTGGGTCACTCCTGCGTCCATTCCTTGATTCCTGGATACATGTACTTTTCCCATTCCACAACACCACAAAGGGGCCTCTGACTTAATGCACACACTGCATGCTGGAGAATGACATCCCGCCCCCTCTGAGCCAGCATATCAGCTGCCCTTTTAGAATGAGTTTTCAGGATTCCAAGACTGGCTGCTTTTGGATGGTGTGGCAGGTGATAGAGTGAGTGTGTTCCATGGCTCCGCCCCTCATTTCCTTCACTGCAGCGTGGGTCTCCTGTTGGATGCTGTATTACTTGAGATGTTGAGACTGTGGATCAGGGATACTGTAAACCCTTGGGGAGTGGTGCTGGCTGAGGCTCTGTGGGCAGACAGGGAAAATTCGTTTGAGATTGGTACCCATACCTGTGAACTGCGGACTGTTCCAGGATGACAGGGGCCCAGTTTAAGTGACTTGTCACCAAATGGCCCACTGGGCTCCTGAAGAACTAGTGCCACATCAGGAGCACTAATTCCAACTAGTGCCAATAGGTTGTGCATTCAAAGGCAGCAATATCCAGATCAGCCTTGTCAAGTGGAAGCCAGCAGTTTTGGGACCATACACAGCCTCCATCTCTGTCCCTGTGGCCATTCCATTCATGTGCTTATCATGCCAGCTTGGAGACAGCCGATAGCAAAGACTGGCTAACAGCAGCTGGTTGTGTCATTTTGTCTACTTGGCTGTTCAGTACCTCTTCTGCGAGGATTAAAAGGAACACCATTACTTTTAATGGGCATTAAAGTGTGATGCAGCAATCTTGACACTTAATGCCCAATGCTATATGTCCACTGACATGCCTCTACCCCAGGACTCCTCACCAATCTTTCAGTATTTTTACTCCCAGGTTTCTGGCCAGCCCAGGAGTCTATATACAGTCGTCCCCTTATCTGTAGTTTTCCTTTCCATGGTTTCAGTGACCTACTGTACTGGGCAACAAGATATTTTGAGAGAGAGAGAGGCCATGTTCATATAACTTTTATTACAGTATATTATGACAATTGTTTTATTTTATTATTGGTTATAGTTGTTAATCTCTTACTATGCATAATTTATAAATTCAACTTTATCATATATATATATATATATATATATATATGATATATATATGAGGTTTGGTACCATACCACGGTTTCAGGCATCTCTGGAGGTCTTGGAGTGCATTCCCAATGGATAAAGGGGACTACTGTATTCTCAGCTCAGGTCACAAAGTGGATGGTCAGGTGCACTGCTCACTCTTCTACCCATTGACCAGTTTCCCTTCTCTACTGTCTTTCAAGGTCACCCCCTGAGTATGGCTGTAATATGACTGCCATTCATTTTTGGCTTGCACCCCATATTGACCCATGAGTCTCTACTACAATTTCTGTGTGTTTTCAAGCAGAGACACTCATTACCTTTGTTCCAGCCCCTCTTGTTCAGGAGGCTTGTATCGTAAACGGCCTTGAAAGTTAGAGTTAGTGTCTCCCTCCAGAGCAAAAAGCAGGCATGCTTACTGCCCATTATAGAAGATTTGGGTTCCCCAAGCCCAGAGTCTCTTCTGTAATGTAACCCATTGCATGTGCAGTTGTCACCTAGCATTTTTTGCATTGCTGTATAGGAATGAGAGCTCAGGGAACTGGTGTAAGAAAATGCTGATACTCTGGCTGCTGCCATTGTGCTGAGTAATAAAGTTCTTTGTCTCTGACCTTAAATCTTCTGCCAGCAGCCATATCACAGTGTCAGGATATCTTGTTAGCTTACAGGCAGGGTAAAATCTCAGACCCGTCACGGATCATAAACCAACCTTGGCCTTTCTCCTCTTTCTTCAGCTGGTCACTTGGGACCCTCCTTTGACAAGAGGTAAGAGCTGGGGATAGTGGATGCAATTGTGGAGGGTGACAGGAGTTCTGGGCTTCCTGTACATGCAACTTCTCCCATGCCTTTGGTTCCACTCATTTCCATCTTACAATAGACTATTGCTGAGCCTATGTGACCTCATGACTTGGCAGTTTCAGAAGAACCTGGATTGAGTAGGGTGTGGTGGCTCATGCCTGTATTCCCAGCACTTTGGGAAGCCAAGGCGGACAGATCACCTGAGGCCAGGAGTTCGAGACCAGCCTGGCCAACACAGTGAAACCCCATCTCTACTAAAAATACAAACATTAGCCAGGCATGATAGCGTGTGCCTGTAGTCTTAGCTACTCAGGGGCTGAGGCGGGAGAATCACTTGAATCCGGGAGGTGAAGGTTACAGTGAGTTGAGATCGTGCTGCTGCACTCCAGCCTGGGCAAGAGAGTGAGTGAGACTCTGTTTCAAAAACAAACAAACAAACAAACAAACCCCAAACCCTAAATCACAAGGGACAGTCTGTATGAGTGGTCACTTGATTCCCCATAGTCCAGCATTCCATCAGAAATGTGCCCAGAAACATGTGAAGCCGTTCTCATAAAGCATACAATATCTTTTGCTAGAGATGGCATAACCTTGTTCCAGAATCCCAGAGGCCTGCATTATTGTTTTCTCACTGACTTGCCATAAACTCCACACTTTATCGTTTTTCTAGTATTGGCTCTCCCAACACAATACTGCCTGCCGGACCTTATGGCCTGAGTGGCAGGGCAGCTTGCCGCACAGCCTGGATCTGCTGCAGAGCCTCTACCTGCTCCTGGGCTTTCTGAAAGCTGGTAGTCTTCTGTGTCACCCAATATTCTTAGGTGCAGTATTGGTAGGTATACACTGTGCTGTCTCCAAAAGAAGCTGAGGAGGCCTATCAGGGGCTGTGCTTCCTTTTTTTGTGATAGGGGATGCCAGACGTTTGTCTTTTGCTTAGAGATTATATCCTGGGGTCTAAAGACTTCTCATGGTGGCAGCCACCTGATTCTTCATATACCTTACCTTCTGCAGGGCATGTGTCTTTCCAAGGCCTTTGATGTACAGCAACCTCGTGCGCATCTTGCTCAGTCAGCATGATGTCATCATGGATCCATATTTCCTTCTGCAGGATGTCCACAAGGTCTAGGTCTCCTGGGAGTATATTACGGCAGAGGGTGAGTGAGTTTGTAAAGCACCGGAACAAAAATGAATTATAATCAATATTGTTTTATTGTCACCAAATCAATGACCATGTACCATGTACTTGAGGCTTATTAATATGTTCTGGGAATAAAATCACATCAGGCACTGCAGTTTTGATCAGGATTACTGCTTGGTTAACTCTGCAGTAGGCAAGGGTTATTCCTCAGGATCCATCTGATTTCTCAACTCTATCGGGGGATGCTGTGAGGTCTCCAGGTATCAATGCCTGCAGGTCTCCAGCTATCAATGCCAACTTAGACTTTGTGTCTGATCATCCTCAAAACATCTGATGAGTTTCCTTCCCCCCATGTATGTAGTTCATTTAGGAAAGGACTAGAGAAATCATTATCGTTTATGCTTGCCACGGTATTACAGTGTCATTCTACCTATGGATCCTGCCCCCTCTTAGGTAAATGGGGCCCAGGTCTGAAAATCTTCTCAGACCTGGGAAACAGGTGACTGATGATAACTGCTTGTCGGAAGGACCACCCTCTGCCTCCTGCTCCTCTGTTCTTGCCTTTTTCTGATTGTGGCAGCATCCTCACTGACTGACCATCTCTGTTGCCTCCCATCTTATGTTTAACCACCTTGATCATGCGTGCTCAAAATATACTTCCAGAGGCACTCTTCTGGTTCTCTATTTTTTATTTTTGAGACAGGGTCCAGCTCTGTCACCCAGGCTGGAGTGCAGTGGTGTGATCTTGGCTCATTGCAAACTTTGCCTCCTAGATTCAAGTGATTCTCATGCCTCAGCCTCCCAAGTAGCTGAGACCACAGGTGCGTGTGACTACACCCAGCTAATTTTTATATTTTTAGTAGAGACAGGGTTTTGCTATGTTAGTCAGGCTGGTCTTGAACTCCTGACATCAAGTGATCCACCCGCCTCAGCCTGCCAGAGTGCTAGGATTACAGGCATGAGCCTCTGTACCTGGCTTGTACTCTTCTGGTTTTTGATGGCTTATGCTAGCTAATTCTCACAATTCTATTGGAATATAATCTCCCTTTTCCTCATCAAACCCAACATATTCCTGACTGGACTATGTTGAAATTTCGTCTTAGTTATTGGCCTGGCAGCCAGAATAAGAGCTAGGACAACTCCTGAGGGGAGCACCTGTTACTTTGCTGAGGAGGGGACGTTGCTGTATCTTTCTGAATTGGAAAAATCTTAGTTCTGGGGGAGGCACCTCTGAAAGCTCTGAGGCTTCAGAGGACTCTAAAGCAACAAAGCCCTTGGGACTATCCACCCAGATGTCCCCATCGCAGTTTGTAGGGGCTCATGTTTTTCCAACTAGGACCCTGATTTCATAGGAGATTTGAGTTGGGTTAAGCATCACTGGGGCTTTGCAACTTTAACTATCAGATGCTGAGTTGGCAACTCAGCTGTGTCTGCTCTTCCACTGCAGGAGAAAAGAGGCTTCCTATAAACTACCAGCAAGGCCCTCTGGCTCCCACCCTTAGCTTTTATCAATTTGTCAGCTGCTTTTGGTTTCTCACTATTCCCCTGCAGGACACTTGTACAACTTAGTAGTAGCCAGCAAACTCCACTGTACATGTAGCTCATGTTTGTTACCCCTTATATCTTTCGGATGTCTGAATCATTGCACAAGCAAAGCCATTCTCCCCGAACAGAGTGTTTTCTCACATGAAATCTTAAACAATTGGGCTGCCACTAGGTGCCTACCCCACATACCACTCAAGATGGGCTCCTCTTTGTCAGGGAGGGCCTGAGTAACCCAGTTGCAAAGAGTTATCTTTACTGCCTGTTTCCTCACATCACTCCTGGTGTCTCTTGTGTCTTCTGAGCAGGACACACCAAGACAGGATTGGAGGTATAAGCTATTTGTTGAGAAAACTAAAAGAATAAGAGAGGAGCAGGAGTCATCAGAGAGTCTTGAGACAAAAATGTCGGTCTGACACCTATGAAAGAAGAGAGGGAAAGAAGGATTGGATAGGAAGAAAGAAAGGGTTGCAATGAGCCACAGTGTAGTTTTAGGTAAGTCTAGGCCAGGCCAAGGGGAAGACCCCAAGCCATAGTTGCTGAGTAGAGAATTCCATGACAGGCAGGAATGGATGGGTCGAGTAACCCCACCATTCTCTGTTATTGGCTGGAAGCAACTCCAAAGAACCCCACAGTGGATCCAAAGATACAGCAGCTGAGGGCTGTTGATCAGCCACGTTCCTCACGGCAGATCCCCTTAAAAGGACATCTGAGTGATCCACTTCCATAGCCACTATGGTGAACGAACAATCCCTGTGTATAGGATTCATGGAGACAGCCATCAAGAGGAGAATAAAGCAGAGCCAGCATCTGGGGGCTCTTCAGAAAGGAAGGGGAAGTTGTCTAGGCAGCAAAAGCTTACAGTGAGGGTTCCCAGAAACTAACTTTTGACTTGGTTTTCCCCATTCAGCCATAACTTTTTATTCCTTTGCTAAGTTGGAAAGAAGTTAAAGAAGGCCCGTTGTGTCCAAAGACATTAAAAAACAACAGAGACACTTGTAACCAGGGCCTAAAACCAACACTGGCAGGTGTAGTAACCATCATGACATCCAAAGCACTAAGGCATGCTGAGAATGGCAGCCTCAGGGACATCCCAGATGTGTCAGCCCAGGTCACTCACTTGGAATGCCATTTCCCACCAACTTCCAGTGAGTCTCTCCAATGATGGACAGGAATGTGTGGAAGCAGAATAAGGAAGTGTCAATATCAAGGAAAGATATTGAGGTGGGGGCAGTAACCCGAATAATAATTCTCAGCTTACTTCCCATGGAAGTATTTGATGCCACTGATCACTTAAATCAGGAAATTAAGTGATTCCTGATTTAAGACATTATTGCTTCGGTGTGTGCCTAGGCATGAAAGTCCCCTGCATACATGAATGCAATTCTCTATCAAAATACCCAACTCATTGTCAGAAACAAATGGGCCCTAGAGAGTTTGTCTGGGTACAAACCATTGTATCCAGTTGACCAGCCTACAAAATTCTATTCAAAGACTTGGAGGAAATGAGTCCAGATAGTGACAGCAGAAAGTTTTAGTGGATTGTGCTCTGTTTTTTGGGCTACTGGAGACCATAGGATCATTCTCCTGGCCGGGCGTGGTGGCTCATGCCTGTAATCCCAGCACTTTGTGAGGCTGAGGTGGGCAGATCACGAGGTCAGAAGATATAGACCATCCTGGCTAACATGTGAAGCCCCGTCGCTACTAAAAATACAAAAAGTTAGCCAGGTGTGGTGGCACATGCCTGTAGTCCCAGTTACTTGGGAGGCTGAGGTAGGAGAATCGCTTGAACCTGGGAGGCGGAGGTTGCAGTGAGCAAGATTGCTCCACTGTATTCCAGCCTGGTGACAGAGTGAGACTTCATCTCAAAAAAAAAAAAAAAAAGAAAGAAAAGGATCATTATCCTATCCTCTCTAGGCCCAGATTTGGCCACTCTGTTTCAAGTTCTAGGTTCATGGGATTTCAAGAGTAGAAAGGACCACACAAACTGTACCACCCAAATGACCTGAAATGTTGATGACATTGTCATGGAGAGGTACAGACCTGGTGACAACATCACATTTGCTTCCCTTTCTGCTGACTCAGAAACAGCTAAAATTAGCTACTGGCCCATGCCCTGGCTCTCATAACTATTTCTTGTCCAAGGTTTTCTGTGTCCAAATTTCTGGACCCTGTGATTTGAAGTTTTCCACATTGTGTGTAAGTGTAGTTATCATAATAAATTTGAAATCAAACCCCATATCAGCAATCAGCTGGCATACAGCTTAGAAAATAGCCACACACCAGTTAAATAAAGCACAGTTAGGAAGCATATCTTCTGTCAAGTAACCATGCAATTAATTTCAAAGTAAAAAATAATTGGATTATCTGTGCCAGGGCTTTCTTCATTAGTGCAGATAATTGGGAGATTTTAGTAGTATATTTCCTTCCTTCTTGAAGAAAATGCTTATGATATAATGATGGGGATCCCTTTCCTTCAGGTTTATACTTGGTGGGAGTTTGTAGGAGCTTACATCTGATATCTTTAGTCTATAGGTAAAAGCAAAATACCAGAAAAGGAACCATGGTTGCCTGGACCATGGGGAAGAAAAATCTCAGAAAGCCCTCAGCACACCCCACCACTCTATGTGAATGTGACCACTGTCGTACTTGTCCAGGTGGTGGTTGGAGCCACATAGGTCAGTTTTTTTTTTTTTTAAACAGTCTTGCTCTGTTGCCTGGGCTGGAGTGCAGTGACACAATCTCGGCTCACTGCAACCTCCACCTCCTGGGTTCAAGCAATTCTTCTGCCTCAGCCTCCCAAGTAGCTGGGATTACAGGTGCACACCACCACTGGCTAATTTTTGTATTTTTAGTAGAGACGGTGTTTCACCATATTCACCAGGCTGGTCTTGAACTCCTGATCTCATGATCCACCTGTCTTGGCCTCCCAAAGTGCTGGGACTACAAGCATGAGCCACCGCATCCGGCATGGACAGTTTCTTAAGTATGGTCACAAGACCGCCTGCATGAAAATCATCTGGAGCTTATAAAACTGCAGATGCCTAGGTCCCTGCCACAGACCTATTTACTTGGAATCTGTGGGAACCAGGCCCAGGAATCTGTATTTTCAAAAGTTCCCTGGGTGATTCTTATGAGAATGAAGATTTCAGACTCACTGCTCCGGGCACATTGTCACAGGGTCGATCCACATGCCTAGGTGTGAATCATTATCTGGTTGTGACAGGCGCACCACAGAGAGGTCTTCACAACCCCCACTGGCATTAATATTCACAAGCATCAAATCCAAAATGGATTTAATGAGCATGTTCTTTGTGAGAAATGCTGTTTGGAAACTCCAAACCAGCAATGGGCAAAATCTCTGAAGGCAGAAAGCCTGAAAATAAGCCACAATTTACGTTTTCAGAACTGGTAAGGGTGGAGCGGCTGTCTTTTCTAGTTGGATGTGCTGAATAAGAACCATGCAAAACAAATACAGTTCCCCAGGGGCACTGTGCATGATTTATTTCCAGATTTAATGAATGGCCACGTGCCTGGGTTAGTGGAAAATAACTCACAGACTGACTCATTCCTGAAAAGTGCAGTGGAAAACCTTCTCTCGCTGATGCCACTGAAGGACGCTGACCCATTTCCACGCCCTAATCTCCTGGCAAACCGGGTGACATGGCGGGTAGATGAGGTACGCAAGCTGCCTGCCTTGCCTCTGAGAGCACAGTTTCTCGACATCCCCTGAAATGTCTATTGATCTGAGCATGTAGCTGATGTCAACACTGATTGTCTGAAGAGAGGCTACTCAATATCACAAGGTCACGACAAGAAAAAAACCCCTAAAAATTCACTATCACTGAACACAAAGAACTAGGCATTGTTTTCTTCTTTCTTAATAGTATCTTTCTGTGGCTGCTGAGTGACTCTCTCCTGTCACTGCCCTTGCTATGGGATTTAGCTCTTACATTCGCTTTTATTTACCTATTTCTCCCCTGGCTTAACTTTTCAGATTCATGTCACAGCGAACACCTGCTTTACATGCTCTGTCCCTGCTGCAGCCTCATGGCACAAAAGGCTGATTTAACTCCTCAACAGAAAGCCCTAATTTCACAAGCCCTGATTCAGACTTCTCTGAATCATATTTTCTGCCCTAAGTTAGGAGCAGCATCTCTTTCCTGAAATAATGTTTATCGCTGCTTAATTGATTGAATGGGCACCTGCCTCGCAGGTGTGCTGCTGGACTTCATGAATTTGTTGGTGTTTGCAAGGTTCCTGGAGACGTGCGAAGGCAATGTGCCGGAGAGGAGAGCAGTCTGGTGACTGTGGCATTTGGAGGGAGGCTGGGGAGGGGAACTGTTGTCAGTATCTGCTCCCGGAGCCCTCACAGCACTTAGAGATGAATCACACAAAGCACTGCACCTCCCCAGGAAGGGCGGCCGCCTGGAGGAGAAGCAGGTAGTTTTTCACAACACAGAATTAGTTCTATCCTTCTCTCAGGCTATTCCTACTCACAATTGTAAGGTGACAAAATTTGTGTTCAGAGCTACCACTCTCTTCATTTTTTGCATAGTAGTTGGTCCTTTGATTCTTTCATTCTCTCCTGCCCTCCCACGCCCCTCCTTCCTTTCCATCCTCTTTCTCCCTCCTTCCCTTGTACAGGAAAAACATTTCTTGCCTGCATCCTGCTGTCAAAAACATAGGATAAACTGATTTATTAATACATCAAGGAATAAGTGACTAACAAGGTGAACATCCCTCAATAGTATGTGTATGATGAGAGGAAAATTTTAAATCAAAGGAAAACAAACATTGTGATGGTGGAAATTCAAACACCAGCCCAGAGGTGCAGGAGACAGTTGGGGGGAGGGAGGCTCTCCATTGTTCCTGAAATTACGACTCATTAACATCCTTCTTGCCTTTTCTTTAAGGTTAATAGAAACCCCTATTTCTTGGATCACATGTCACAGGTATCAATTTCATTCCGCATATTCAGATGTGTCTGAAATATAATTCTTTGTTTTCCTTTTTTTTTTTCTTTTTAAGCCTCTATTCCTCTGGGGTTGTAGAAATTCAATTTAAATTAATCTGGCTTCTCTCTCCACCCTCCCCAGCCCCTTTCCTTGGGGTTGCATTTACATTTGGAGGCTTAGGCAGTGCCAGGTATTGGGAGGGGACATCTGGTTCTTGGGATCGTTTGCCATTCATGCTGGCCTCCCCAGAAGTGTCCACCTTGCCATCTGGTCTTCAGTTATTGGTTCACCAGGTGGCTGCTGAGTCATCCCTGGTTCCTGACCAGGGGCTCTTTGCATCTAGTTCTCTCTCTCAGCTACTTCCAGGACTCTCCTGGGCACAAAGGTATTATCTGTTTCTGCCACACAATTCTGGGCCTCAGAAATCTCCAAGAGATTGTCCAAGGCCTTCCTCATTTCTTTGCCACTCATGTGGATCATACCAGTGTTCCACACTAAGTTGCCACACAGCACATCATTATTTTGTGGGATCATGTTGCTTTCCTGGGCTCCAGCTGGGAACCTGTATGCAAGTTCCTTACTTCTGCAGGCAGAACCAACCAAGGTGGGTAAGGATGGCATCTGTCGTTTCTCCTCATGCCTATGCCAGGCCAAGCCCCTGAAAGGAGGATCTGGAATGTTTCTTAGGGACCCACCAGCCTCTGAGCTCTTGGTGGCTTTCTTCCAACTCCTCTTTTCTCTAATTTTTGCTGTGTTATCCTTTCCTTGAAGCCAAAAATGTGAAGTGACTGAATAGAGGGATGACCCAAGGGATGGAAGATAAAAGGTGGGCAGGAACTGATTTTTAAAAATTTTAATGAATAAGTTAATTCATTATTATTATTATTATTATTCTCTGAGACAGGGCTTTACTCTGCCACCCAGGCTGGAGTGCAGTGGCACAATCATGGCTCACTGCTGCCTCATCCTCCTAGGCCTAAGATCCTCCCACTTCAGCCTCCTGAGTAGCTGAGACCACAGGCGCACATTGAAACGCCTGGCTCATTTTTTCTATTTATTTTGTAGAGACGGGGTCTCACTATGTTGCCCAGGCTGGTCTCAAACTCCTAGCCTTGAGCAGTCCTCTCATCTCAGCCTCCCAAAGCTCTGGGATTATAGGCATGAGCCACCATGTCCAGCTTTTTAAAAAATTTTTAATTTTTGTGGGTACATAGCACGTGTGTACATTTGTGGGTTACATGAGAAATTTTGATGCAGGCATGCAATGCATAATAATCAAGCAATTGATTTTATTTTAAAAATCCAGCAAACTTAAGATCGCTGTGCTAGCTATGGTGAGGGACGTAAAGCGTGGTAAAGCATAGGCCCTGACTGTGAGAAACATTCACACAAATGTGGTGCTAAGTGCCAACTCAGAAGCATATGAATTCATAAAGAAAAAAAATCAGTTCAGAATTACCCTCACACTTTACCATTCTTTTCTTCAGATTTTTTCTTATATTTTTATTTTCAGATTTTTTCTTTTAAAGAATTGGGACTTTTCAGCTGCCAGCGAGAATTTCTTAAAGTTAGAAGCTAAATAGATCACTGGTCAGAGTCTACATCAACAAATGTTACTATAGCTCAAATCTGTGATTAAACTAGAAATATCAAAGCTTTCCCATGGAATTTACTTACTTTGAGCAGTACTGGATGCAAATGAATTCTGAGACAACTGAAGGATTTGTACACCCCTCCCCACTTAGAATTGTAATGTCATTTGCCTATTTGTCATGTATGAGTCTTTATTTCTAATATTAAAAATTTAGAGCAGTAGTCACACAATTTGGGGACTGATGTGGAAGGCAATGGTTGTCGTAGCAAGGGTGGGCAGGGCTGGCTGCTACCATCACAGCCCAGCGCCTCAGTGCCTTAGCACAACAATGCTTATTTCCCACCCACTTCACAGTCCTTTGCTCCCCATAGTCACCTGTGGCCCACCCTCTGCCTTTAATGGATGGCTGCCAGGTTCACCCTGGGTATGAACACTGAGTCCACTAATGGGGCAACAGCGTGTGCAAAATCACATCACTGTCTTACAGGCCCAGTTTTGAGGTAATACACATTATTCCTTTTCATTTTCAGTGACCAGAATTCAGTCATATGGCTGACTTGAAGGGAGCTGGGAAATCTAATTAGCTGTGGGTCCCGGAGACAAAGGCAGCAGGTTTGATGAGCACATGGCATCATCTCTGCTATATTTGTGAGCAAAATTCTCTAATTGCATAAGGCTCCCAGTGATTAAAGCTTTGCTAGCAAAGAACCAGAATTGTTTCATATCATACTGATTGCTGGAGTGTCAGGGAGACATGCAGCTTCCCTCTGGCCTTCCTTACTTCCTTGCTCCCCTTCCTGATCTCAGTCTGCCCTCCTCAGGAGGATGGATCAGCAAGGCTAGACTCTGCATCTGCACACTCACGGGCAGCCTTACAGGATTCTTTAGAAGGCTGAGGCTATAGCAGTCACAGCTGGGCTTCTCCCCCAGGTACTCCCCAGTGCCTGGCCTGTGCTGATGACAGCATGTGAGTCATTAGAACTGAAGAAAGCCACCTTCATCACTGGAAGTTGGCAGATTCTCAGAACAGCACTGGAGAGAAAGCTGGGTGGCTCTGCTGGCCATGTGGGGTGAGGAGGGAACTAAAACCTCCGGATGGATGGAGGGCTGTCTGTGCCAGGAGGGTTCTGAAGGAAAGTGTTTGGTCTCTCTTGTATTGTTCAAGCCAAGTCCAGGCCCAGGAAAGCATTCACTTTGTTGACTGAAAGGGAATCCTTCTGAGACAGAAAATGTCAACAGTGCTGGTGGGAATTCTGCATCTGCTCTTTAATGTCTAAGCGGTTTTAAGGAAATGGATTAACCTGGTGGTTTCAGATGAAATATTATTTCCTGCCTTCCAGTACAACATGTGTATATGCAAGGCAGCCTTCTTCTGGAACGAGTCTCAAGACAGAGGGCTGGCACCTCCTCAATGGCAGTGACATTGTAACCAAGGCGGGGTGCAGGGGCTCAGCTCCCTCCCTGTGCTCGCTAAAGATGTAACCGGGGATGGGAGCAGAGCTGCGGGGGCGTCCCAAAGACACTTCCAGTTCTCCCATCCCATGTTTTCCCTGATGTGCCCAGGTCCTTGGCCTCTCTTGCCCCAAGAAAGGGGAAGAATGGGGGAAGGGGCCCAGGAGGTAAGGTGAGCTTACCGTTTGAATAATATCACGGACCCAAAGAGTTTAGCAGAGAGCGATTTATTAGGCAGAGAGAGAGAGAAAGAGAAAGAGAGAAGGAGAGAGAACTCCCACACAGCTCTGAGAGGGGACACAAGGGAGGAATTTGCACAGGTAAGGAGCCCCGGGGGTTTTAACCCTGAAGTTATTCCCGCCCCATTCATGTTCTCGTCCAATGAGAGGAGTTCTTTCAAACTTCTGCTGGAGTAATTGATCTTTGACTCTGATACCGGACTGGTTACTTGGTCCACAACTCTGAGTTAGAGCCCCCTCCTCCCAGAGCTTTTCCCCAGCTTTTTTTTTTTTTTTTTTTTGAGACGGAGTCTCACTCTGTTACCAGGCACCAGGCTGGAGTGCAGTGGCACGACCTTGGCTCACTGCAACCTCCGCCTCCTGGGTTCAAGCAATTCTCCTGCTTCAGCCTCCCCAGTAGCTGGGACTACAGGCATACACAGCTATGCCCGGCTAATTTTTTTGTATTTTTAGTAGAGACGGGGTTTCACCGTGTTGGCCAGGATGGTCTCCATCTCTTGACCTCATGATCCGCCCCCCTTGGCCTCCCAAAGTGCTGGGATTATAGGCGTGAGCCACCGCGCCTGGCCTTCTCCTGCTTTTTGAGCAAAGGAGCACATCTGGATTTTCCACCTAGCCCGTGCCAGGTAAAGTCAGACAAAGAACTCCAGGTTCCCGGACAAGGGCGTGGATGGAGGCGTGGCACTGGGAAGCTCCTGCCTTTCAAACCATGCCCCTCCTGGACCCCCAGTCTCTCAATACGGATATCCATGGATCAAGTGTGAGGAGCTTTAGACAGCCATCTTCTTACATTACACATGCCTCAAAAATCAGGAGCCCAAGGAAGGAACCTTTCCCTCAACAAGCCAAGCTTATAACAAAGAAGCTAAGGTAGTCAGCTCAAGGTCCTGGGAGAAAGGCAGTGGTCACTCAAGATTGGGAGTGGTAGATGGAGAGTGATGGACAGCTAAGCTAGGATTTCAGATGGAGGCATGGCTGAAGTCCTAGGAGGGGAGGATGAGCATCTGAAGTGGAATGTACAAATGAAGGAAATCTGTTATGCTTTCAGTTTTACTTCTAGTAAGTTCTAAACCAGTAAGGTGTTAGATTTTCCATCCCAGGGTCTTTCAGCAAAAAAAAAAAAATAAATAAATAAAAAAAGAAAAAAGAAAAAAGATCTGTCTTCAATTGATCTCTGTGGAGTCAGGGGGAATGGGGTATATGAAATTTGAAAGTCTCTTCCTTCTGACACTTATATTTATCAGCTGTACAAACATTAATTCTGACACACTCTTCACTACTACATATAACTCATAACCCATTTATTCACCATAGAGGGTCCGGCTCTTAATTACAGCATTCACCCCAGAGATGGCAGTGGTACCAGATGCTGGCTCCAGAGATTCATGCTGAGGTGTCTTCAAGAATGCTGTCACCAACATTTCTGCTGGATTGAGGTCAGGGTCCTGAAAGCTTTCTCCTGGTAAGATTCTTGATCAGTCTTGCCTGGCTTAGAAACCAAATGAGAGTCTGGGTCTCAGCTGTGAAGTTACAAATAGTTACAGTTGAACATGCTCATTTTCAAAGTTTATGTTTTCCACACACTGTTTCCCTGTCATGGAATTATATAATCATTTTTTCCTGAGGATTTACATTTCTTTTTCAATATTGTTATTATTGTTTGTTGTTTGGAGACAAGTTCTCACCCTGTTGCTTAGGCTGGAGTCCAGTGGTGCAATCTCGGATCATTGCAGCCTTGCCCTCCCAGGCCCAAGCAATCCTCCCATCTTTGCCGCCCAAAAGTAGCTGGGACTACACGCGCGTGCCACCACACTGACTAATTTTGTATTTCTTGTAGAAAAAAGGTTTCACCATGTTACCCAGGCTGGTCTCAAACTCCTGGGCTGAAGTAATTGGCCTGCCGGGGCCGCACAAAGTGTGGGATTACAGGTGTAAGTGGGATTATGGGAGTAAGCCACAGCGCCCATCCAGGATTTATATTTTCTAGAAAGAAGCCTAACTGCCAAAAGCACAAGGAACACGCGTTTGGTTTCTCACATAATAATTTGAGTCAGCTTTTTTTTTTTTTTTCAGATTATAAAACTGTGAGATAAGGTCATTGCATCGCCTGCCCACAGAAAGTCAAGGGGTCTTTGTTTTTTCATTTTTCATACCCTTAACAATGATTTGTAGCTGAAGACATACTATGGACCCAGGGATAAATTATACAGAGAAGGTGAGCCTTGTTGCAAAAAAGCATTGAGGATATGCTGATTTGAGATTCTTGCCTTCGAAGAACAGTTGAAGGAATTGAAGAAATGATCAGGAATTATGGATTTGATTTTTGGATGAACACTGAACCAATGTAAGACTTGGTAGAGTTAGTTGACAATCTGAGGCTTTCATTTTCCCATTCATACATGGAACTTTAGGTAAAATGTGCTAAAAATAAGCCAGATACTATTTCTAGTCCTGAAGTCATCCTGAATAGTATCTTCAGAATGGATGTCATTCTCAATGATAATCAGGTGATTTGCTAAGATTAGAAGAGGAAATAAATCAGCTAAGCAATGCTTATGTCATTCACAAGAGACCAAAGTGAATATCAAGAACATTATCAAGGTAGGTGTTCCTATCCACGTATAGTATTGTAAGCCAGTCACAAAAGTAGATTGTAGACGCAGTTACCCAGTTGAATATTTAAATGTATCCTTATTTGACTGTGCAATCACACAGCCAAATGTATTCGAGGGTGGTTTCTTTTGTAAGAAAAAAAAGTAAATGAAATACTCAAAGATGACATTAGCTCGATTTTATGTTTGAAAATTTAATTGCACCCAAGTGAGAAAATACAAAATAAAGCTCTCACTGCAACAACAGTGGAACCTACTAACAGGGAGAGACTGTGCTACACATGCTGGAACTACATGGGATGTGGGGCCGGAAACCTAAACCAGAGAATTGGCAGCAAATTTATTATTGCCCTTCACCTAGAGCTTAAAAAAAAAAAGCTTTCTCTGGAAGAAAAGGCTCATGCAAAGAGACTTTATCTTGAGAGTTACACCCAGGAATACATCTTGGATGGCACCAACTGAAGGGTTTACAGAAAAAAAAAATTACTATTGTTGAGTGTCCTGCTACTGGCTAGATGCATGTATCAATGTTGCCTACAAATAATTTTATCTTTCTTTATCTCCTACCTCTGGTCTACCAAGACAACCCCATCAATTCAAAAAGATGAGATGATGGCTATGTGAGAGTGAGAAAGTGGAACCTCAGGCCCTGTCGCCCCACTGCCAACGTTGCTTGGTTATTGGAGCCCAGGGGTGACTAGAGAAGCCCCTGACCATGGTGACACTCAACACTTTTCAGTGCCTGTGGCTAGGATCCTGATCTCTTTCCTTTATAGCCATCTAGAGCCTTGGGAATGTCTGGCATAGCTTTTCTACAGCGAAATCAGCCTAGAAAAGCCCAGGTTCCTGTGTTCTTTCTTTTTCATTTTTGAGACAGAGTTTTGCTCTTGTCGAGGCTGGAGTGCAATGGCATGATCTTGGCTCGCCGCAACCTCTGCCTCCCAAGTTCAAGCAATTCTCCTGCCTCAGCCTCCTGAGTAGCTGGGATTACAGGGATGCGCCACCATGCCTGGCTAATTTTGTATTTTTAGTAGACTTGGTTTCTACTCAGCGTCCCAAAGTGTTGAGATTATAGGCGTGAGCCACCGCACCTGGCCCCTCTGTCCTTTCTAGAGAAAGTTCTTCTGAATTCCTTAGTTCAGCTGGAGCTAAGGCAACAGTACTGGGAACTCCTACTTCCTTTGGGAAATGCCTGTGCAAATGAAGGTAAAGAAAAATGAAGCTCAGTACAGTGGAACAGAGTTCGAGGACTGTTCACTTAGAATTGCTCTGATGTGGCTTAGTCCCTTCCCACTATTTTCTGTTGCACACTTTAGGGATATAGGTGATAATGAAAACAAGCATTGCCAGTGCCACCTCGGTTACCTATATGCAGATTTGCTCATTTAATCATTTATTCAACAAATTCTAATGGAAAGTCTATTATTGTGCTGTGCTAGTGCCTCTTTGGGATATTCAAAGATGATTAAGACATGCTCCATACCCTAAAGTGGGTTCATTGTGTCATTTGAGAGATGACACACATACAACTCTCCATCATATCAGCTGGAAGTGAAGACTGGTGTGGGAGAAACCTAAGCACCATGCATTTCAGATTTGAGGGGAGGCTTCAGAAAAGGAGTGATAGTTGAGCTAAGCTGGGAAAGGAAAGCATAGGGCGCTGGGCATGGATAGCTACAAGATGCTGGTGACAGGATGACAATAGATCAAGAGCAAAAACGGAGTTTTGTTGTTGTTGTTGTTTTGTTTTGCAGGGAGTAGAAGGGGGAGGTAGCAGGTAGGAGGTCGGGGAGAGATATGGAGATAATGCCACTGATTCTGGACATGTTGATGTTGAAATTCTAGTTAGAAATCCTGGTAGGGCTTTCCTGCAGGCCAAACAAAACGAAACCAACCACAAAAATAAAAGACAGCTGAGTCTTCAGAAATTTTAAACTTGGGATCATACAACGGCACAAAGAGGCCTGTTGAAATATTGGGTGTTGCCTAGGAACTGGGGCTAAGCGCTACAGTGAAGCAATTAACACTCTAAGCAACAGATACTAATGTCTTCATTACTTGTAGGCAGCTGTATACCAGCACACAGGGAAAACCTCAGCCTGTTCTCTGCAGACCTGCTGGGAAAGCTCAGAACTATGGGGAGACTGTTAGCCAGATTAGAGCAGGAGGGCTGTTCTTTGTGAAGGGGATAATATTAGGGGCATTTTGGTGCAGTGTTCCCTATGATTAGAAACTGATGTGTTCCTTTTAACAAGCAAACAAACCAACCAACAACCCTAATGCTGCCCTTTCTTCCTGATCCAGTACTGTTTTGAGGTTGACATCATAAGTACCCCTTTTCTCCTTTTGCTATCTGGTGGACCCCATCTTCTCAGAATGATGTAGACACGTGTTCTAGCCCTTGTGTGATTTGTCCACTGCTGTGCTATTATAAGCATTATTGATCACACAATCCATTAGGGCACCATTCACCATAAATAATTTATCTCTTCAGGCATGAGCTCGTCTCTGCCACAGATGCCATCAGCAAGAATCCCCTTCAGGAGGTTTGTACTGGAGGAAAAACAACTGCATTGCAGATATAGTTTAAGCACACAAGGCCCAGGGAGAAATGAAAATAATGACTGAGCAAACCCCGTGCCTGGAGATTGCATTCTACTGGGGATGTTCTGTCAAGGACAGAACAGGTCTGAGGGGTTTCAGACTGGCATTCCTCCTACAGAAAGCATGCTGTCTTGACAAATAGATATACACCTAGTCTTTCTAGCTAAGGAATTTTGTTTAGGCGGCATGTCAATATTCGTTGGACATACTAGAATAGTTCTAGATGTTATAATTGCTGGGAGCTGGAGGGACAGAGGGAAGGGCAGGGACATACAGCAAAAGAAATAGACATCGTTTCATATCTGTATGGACCTTAAAATCCTATTGGCCAAATAGGAAAGCACTTATAATCAAAACTGCAAATAAATAAATAAACAAAAGAATGCAGGAGGATTTGAGCTCAGATTGCACATATAACTTGCTGACAGGCTGTATAACAAAAACAGTGCTCAGATTTTAGGCTTTAAGTGGGTTTGTTAAGGAGGAAGAGCCATGTAGCCATATAGAGAGGTAAGCAGGGGAGAGGTGGTCATAGGGGAGGTGGATGGGTATGCAAAAGTTTGCAATTGGGAGCTCATGAATCATGGAAGCCAGCAAGCAGATTTCAGCCGGGGCAGAGATTCCATGGTGTAAAGCCAGAGAGTAACAAGTCAGCATGGTCGAAGGGAGCCACTTTTTTATGGCCTTCCCATAAGACAGTAGAGTCAGGAGAACCTTTTGTAGGTAGAGAAGACCTGGGGAAAATTCACCTTTTCTCCCATTTTTAATCCTTCTTTCTTGAGCTTCCTGGGACTTCGCTTCTATTGTAGAGTCTTGCAAAGAAAAAATAATCATTAAGCTCACTTATAATACTCAGTCCTAGAGATGAAGTCTTAGTATTAGTCTGTACTCACGCTGCTACTAAAGACACACCTGAGACTGGATAATTTACAAAGGGAAGAGGTTTAACTGACTCACAGTTCCACATGGCTGGGGAGGCCTCACAATGATGGTGCAAGATGAATGAGGAGCAAAGTCACATCTTACATGGGGGCAGGCAAGAAAGCTTGTGCAGGGGAACTCCCCTCTATACAACCATCAGATCTTGTGAGACATGTTCACTGTCATGAGAACAGCACAGGTAAGACCCACTCCCCTTGATTCAATTACCTCCTACTGGGTTCCTCCCATGATACATGGGAATTAGGGGAGCTACAATTCAAGATGAGATTTGGGTGGGGACACAGTCAAACCATATCTGTACTCCTCTGAGTAAGTTAGAATGGAGACAAGAAAACAGCCTAAATCAGGTAGTTCAATTAAGGAAATGAATAGGGGAATCAGCTACAAATGGGTTAAACGGTAGATGCTGAGGCAGAGATTAGCAATGTCAAGAACTAGAGGTATTAAGGAGATGCACCTGGTCCACCCAGAAAACACTGGAGGCCTGGTGTGACCACAGGGAAAATGTGGACACTACCAGAGACACCCCAAAAAGAGAGAGAGAGGGGCAGGAATACTACCACTTCTTTCTTTCCTCTGCCCTCTAATTCCTGCTAGGACTTCCCTTTGGCCTCACGTAACTGGAAGCCAGTTGGTCAGGACCCCTAGGAGGTGTAGTTTGTAGGTACGATCAGGAAAAGGTGGAAAATGACTGACATTCCCTTATGTAGTACTGTAGATGATTCTCAAAAAGAAGCAATATTTGTCTCCAGTAAATAATGGTGGAATTAGGCATGAAGTGAGGCCATATTTGGGAGCAATATTTTTTTAGTGACTGCTATGGTCTGAATGTTTGTGTCCTCCCAAATACATATGTTGAAACCTAGTCTCCAACATGGTGCAATTAAGAGATGGGGTGGCGAGGGTGATCATTGGAGTCTGTGCTCTTATACAAGAGGTCCAAGAGATATTGTTCATATTTTCCATCATGAGAGGATTCAGCAAGAAGGGGCCATCTATGAAGCAGAGAGTGAGCCCTCACCAGACACCAGATCTGCTGGTGCCTTGATCTTGGACTTCCCAGCTTCCAGAACTGTTGCTTATAAGTTTCTGTTGCTTATAATTATCCAGTTTAAAGTATTCTTCTTACAGCAGCCTAAGACAGTGACTCTGCAATTAACACTACTCAGTCCTCTGCTGATCTTCTGGTAGAGAATACTCTGCTAAAATCAGAGTAGTTCTGTAGGTAGGGAGTTGCCCAGATCTCCCTTGAGGAGTCTAAGGTTCCTTCCACCACAATTGACCAAAGTTTAGCTCAGTGAAGAATCAGCAATCATTTGTCTTGACCCAGGAATACAAGAGCTACGGATTAGTTAAAGCGCAGGAAGTGCTTATCAGTCTACGGCTTCTGTTTCTCTAACTCAGTCCTAGTGATGAAGTCTTATGGTCTAGAAAAGTCTACAGCCTCCCTTTCCTTACAAAGATCATCTCCTGTTGTTTATAAGGCCCTCTTGTTCTCAGGGATCTTGCACATCCCAGAGGAACAATCTTGGCCTGCCTGAGTCTCTTAGGTTTTATCTGAGTAACAGACTCAGCCACATACGAGTTATATCAAGGGGACTCTGCCAAAGCATTCCAAGGCCAGAGGAACACTCCTGGATGCTGGATCTCTCACAGAAATCCTGTCTTCAAGGAGATGCTACTTTGTAACCTTTAGGGGTTATACACCTTTACATCAAATATTTCAAAATTATTTCAAATGGTGGTCATGACAAGAGATGATAATAAGAGGACAGGGAGATTCTATTTTATTTTATCCCAAGAAGCTAATGCTGATGTATATTGCATTGTTTTAATATAGTTCACTTAATATGCTTGATCAAAGGAAGATGGCCTTTATGGAGACATGATTCCTACTTTTATGCCAATTTAGTCAGGGCTAAGAAGAGGATGTCAGATATTTGCTGGTGGTAGAGGCTGTGGTAAGTTCAGGAATGTGCAGGCAGATCACTGCTTTCAGAGAGTGGGATATGATGACTGTGCTATTCATCTGTTTAGTGCTATTGCCTCAATTTGCTAGTTCTTAAACAGAGCTTGACAAAATAGGCTTGTTGTTAGGCCAGGCTGCTAATTGTGCTAGTAATTAAAAATTGGCAGTGCTGAGATTGGCCCACATTTCCTACCTCAAAACCTTCCAAGTCAGCGTTTGCCTTTCACAATGAGCAAAACACCTGCTCTGTTTCCTCCACTTATTTTCTAGGACCTTCAAATGCCACTCAGTTGATGCTTTCACAGATCCTGGGAGGATTTCTGGTGTTTCATTCAGAAAGATTGTATGTGTGCTGGAGAAAGCAGGACTATATATAGCCAGGGCTGAGCAGAGGGTGACCTCTGTGAATGCTCCAAGGAGCCAAGGGCATGATTGCGCTCATGGCCTCAGATCACCCTCCTGCCAAGATTCTTTGATGACACCAAGTTTTGTTAAGATTTTCTGGCTCTGGGAGCCCGAGTGTCAATTCTTGGAGGTTGAGAGCCACGTGGCTGCAACTTGCTGGCTTGTCTGTGCATGCATGCTCATGCACTCACATCCACTCAGAGTTGATGCGTCATCCTCCTATATTTATCCAGTTGCTGTTTCAGTGGCTCTGAGAAGCGTCTGGAGAAAAGCAAAACTGCCTCTTCCTGCTATGCAAGCTGTCTGAGCTCCAGAGACAGGCTCTACTGTCTCATTCTTTGTGTGTGGAGAAGCAGCACACAGAGATGGTTCCCAGAGTGCCTGGGTCACTGATGAGACTCCCTCTTTTCTCCCCCAGCCAGTCTAGGGCTTATATTTCAGGAGCAGGCAGCTTTGGTGCCCTAGCCATGGCCCCAGTGTCCTTGCTCATGTCCAGTTAGGTCTAATCGAGAGGGCCATGATGTGAGTAGAATAAACATCTGGATGCGCAGTTGGAGATGGCCAAAGCCCTGGGGTAAGACAAAGTGGGAGCAATAGCTGCAGTAAGGAATGAGTATCTGGAAAGATATCATTGAGCATAAGAACTGAAAGGGATCATTGATACCATTTTCCCAAGACAGCTGCGTTACAGGTGAAGAAACTGAGGCCAAGTAGGTGAAGAGTCACACAGCACCAGTGCTGATCCTGAAGTGATGCACTTTTAATTCCAGGGCAGTGACTTTTCATGTCCCTGTGCCCAGCAGCTGGAGCCTCACCTCACAGCTGGCCATTCTCCAGCAAACATCTTGCAGAATGGAAGACCCAAAGACAACGTGCTGGAGACCAACCATGAGTCTCCATCAGGGGATCCCACTGATAGGTGACAGGAAGTGTGCTGGAGAAGTGACTGCATTCAGGTCTCTGGCTTCTGCTGGGCCCCCTTCTAACAGCCTTGTCACCATTCTGTTGCGGAGGCATTGTCACATCCTGCACTCTGGCCACCTCCTAGGCACATCCTTTTAGAATCACCACTTTATACTTTGTGGACAAGCATAGTACCCACAGAATGACTCACTCTACAAAGATTCAAATAGATATATCCAAATAAATCTGGGCTTCTTTGTCATTCCTTAAAGCCTATTACCTCATGATAACATATGCAAGAGAAAAACAAACATCATTCCAAATTCTTGAAGAATGATTAATATATTGAAGCTTTCCTTGAATAAGAGTAAAAAAGAGTTACTCAGAAGTGCCTATCCAAACTTGCAATAAATCTACTTCTTCATTCCTCTCTCCCCCAAACCCCATAGGCTCATGGCAGCTACTGAAATTTCTCTTCTCTCTTTCAAAGTCTCCAGCCTAGGCTGCCTCTCTTGACACGCCCTCCTTCCGTCTCTCTGAGTTCTAGATGTTTTTGTTGCCTCCTTAAGGTGGCTCTATGACCTTTCCTATGTAGATCAAATAAACCTCTGTTTACTTTCTCCCAGTTATCTTTTCTACCCATTTATCTGACCAGCACACCAAAGGCATCCAAATGCATAGGAACTGAGTAAGTGAAACAATAGTCTTCCCTAAAATATGGGGAAGTGGATGATTGTAAATTCTTAGGCTTTATATTTAAAAAAAATCTTTGTCACGTGAAAATCCAAATCTGACTGATCTTCAACCAGTTGTACTTGGTTGGGTTGCTCCATTATGAATTCCTACAGTGCTGGAAGTGATGCAATATTAATTAAAGGCTCTTTAAAGATGATGGTTCCTTATTTCAAATAGGCTGCTGCCGCCTCTCCACCAGGTGAAGTCACCAGCTTCCCCCCTTGACAGCACTCTTCTTAGGATGTTGTGGGTGCATTACCAGCTGCCTGTTGCCAGTGGGATTGGTATCTCTCTCTCTCTCTCTCTCTCTCTTTTTTTTTTTAACAAGGTTATGATTAAATCTTAAATAAATTCCAAAGAACAATAAACCCTTCAGGAACTTTTACTCTGTGCAATGTGTCTGTAAAGCAGTGACCAGTAGGCTTAGAGCATATGACGTAATTCCTTGCATTGGAGGGAATCTTCCTTCTCCCTCTTGCGTTCCTGCTTTAGACCACATGATAAGAGTCTTAATTCCTTTCAAAGCATTGGGAGAAGCAGCTATGGTCCCTGTAAGCCCTGTTCACTTTTCCCTGAGGAACTAGGGGTGATTTAGCTGTTCGGTGAAGTGGGGGAGTTTCTCCACGCTCATGGCAAACTGCTCTTCCTGTCCCCACTTCTTCAGATCTCCCCCTAAGGGTGAGTGTGTTGCTCATCTCCTGTCTTGTGGGTGGCAGTCATGATGGGGTCAGGACCCAGCTCTGCTTCTGGGGTCAGTTCTCAAACCCTAGCTCTCATTTTGTTCCAGTGTATGGACAAAGCAGATGCAGATGATGCAGCTGTTTTGTTCTGTGTGTGTGCTCTGCAAAGCCAACCCTTCCTTGAGTGAGATACCAAGTTTTAGACCTGGGGAAAAACATTAGAGGGTCTGACTGTGCCACAGTTAAGTCCTACTCTTCAATCCAATTCGTCCTTAATGAAACAGGTTTTCAGCTGGGCTTGGTAGTGCACATCTGTAGTTCTAACTACTAACTACTTGGGAGCCCTAAAGTGGGAGGATCACTTGAGCCCAGGAGCTGAAGGCTGAAGTGAGCTATGATTGTGCCACGGCACTCTAGCCTGGGCAACAGAGTGGACCCCATCTCTTAAAAAAAAAAAAAAAACAACTCAGTTCTTTTTGAACCTTCACTTGTCTGATTTCTCCAATTGTTTCTCAGTAGCACTTGACAAACTGTAATATCTGCATTCAATTAACTTAAACTAATATTCAACTACCAATGCTGTAAATATCCCTAGGGAGGGAGTACATTAACTCATAACCCCTTATGATGAGTGAATCTATGTCATGTAATTAGCATTTTCCAATCATCTACCATGAATGAGTTTAAAACCAAGAAAAATAGCAGGGTCATCCTAGATGAATTCTTAGGATGCTATCAAGGGTGGAGATGCAGACCCCACACCCCATGATCCAACTTACAGTATATTTTTATCTCAGTGTCTGGCAGACTAGGAAACTGCCCTCTTCCTCCTGGTGAGCCTGGATGTGTGTTGATATCAGCCCAGTGCTGTGGGTAAGGGGGTACCATGGGGTCAGACTGCTTGAGTTCATCTTTTCTCTACTCCAACCGTAAGACCTTGGGCTACTTACTTAAATTCTTTTGGTCTTACATTTCTTACCTGGGAAATTGAGACAATATCTAGTAGGATCATTGTGAGGAATAAAATGAAAGAATTGTGTAAAGATCCTTGAACAATGTCTGGCAGTTAGTCAGCACTCTGTAAATGTCAGTGATTATTATAAATAGTAAGAAAATATTTTTCTGCCACCCAACAATTTTCCTTGAGGATGCATCTTTAGAATGTGTCAGTGGGAAAGTATGCTGTACTTTAAAAATAATTTTGTTTTGCAGACATTTTAGAACAAACGCTTTAAGTGAGAAACAGCTATATTGCTTTCTGGCAAATATGAATTGGGATTTACTTGTTAAGAAATAGAAATACTACTTCTATCGCTTTCCCCACTCATACCATCTCCAGAAACATTTCTTAGCTGCTTTTACCCAAAGACACACGTCAGACCTAAGATATAGTGACAACTGCCTCTGGAAGGTATCGACATGGGCTTCTCAGTGAAGGCATTTCTAATTTTGAAATGAGCTGTGTGGTTCAAAAGCTCTATGCTTTCCAACAAGTAGATGATTGATAAGACTTTCTTGTTCACTGATCAAGCTTGGTAAAAAGGAAAAACAGGAACTAAAAATACCCTTTGTGTTTGAACTGGGGGCACTGAAAGTATAAGAAGACCCAGATTTACATATGTGATTACATCATTATATATTTTATTTATTTATTTATTTTTGAGACAGGTCTAGCTCTGCTGCAAAGGCTGGAGTGTAGTGGTGCCATCATAGCTCACTGTAACCTCGAACTCCTGGGCTCAAGTAATTTGTCTGCCTTGGTCTCTAGTAGATAGGACTATAGGTGTGCACCACCATGCCCGGCTAATTAAAATAATTTTTTTTTGTAGAGGTAGGGTCTTGGCATGCTGCATAAGCTGATCTCAAACTCCTGACCTCAAGTGATCCTCCTGCCTCACTTGGCCTGCTAACGTCCTGGGATTACAGGCATGTAATTACATATTTAATTGGTAGTTTGAAGTAAAATTATCCTTAAATTTAGATATTTTTGTTGTCACTTGTCATAAGTTTTTAATTGTTGCCACAACATGAATATAATGTCTTTTTGCTGAATTTTTTTTTTTAATAAACATTCTGGCCATTATTACCATCTAGGAATTTTCTGTAAAATTGAGATGACATTTTACATGTTAACTAAGTAAAGGTGACAATAATAAATGATGGTCATTTAGGTTCTATTCCTCTTTTCCAGCTGGAAAGCCCACGTTAGAGGCACTTGAGCGAAAGTCTCGCTGAGTCAGTCCTCCACCTTTTCATGCCACGGAATCCTGATGTTACTCAATGCATTTGTCATATATTGTACTTCTACTGAACAAATAAACTAAAAGTCACTAACCTGAAGTTTACCCTGTAATCAAAAAGTTTTCAGACTGGAAATGCAGATTTTTAAACTTAGCATATGAACTAGTGTGGAGAGTAACAAGGACAGAAAATTGATATTTTTTATTGCAAATCTTCCATCTGCACCTAAGAGACAGAGGTACCTAAGAGCCTAAGCTAGTATCCTGGGGCGGGGGGTGAGGGGGTGGGGGAAGCCACTAAATTCAAGCCCCTCTTGCTAATATATAAAGTAAAGCCAAGAGTAAAAATCATCATTTCATGAAAGAATCCAGTCCCATTCTTTTTTAAAAATGACTAAAAGAAGATTTATTTAAGCAAGAATACATATAGTCGGCTGGGCGTGGTGGCTCATGCCTATAAGCCCAGCACGTTGGGAGACCGAGGCTGGTGGATCACTTGAAGTCAGGGGTTCCAGACCAGCCTGGCCAACATGGAGAAACCCAATCTTCACTAAAAGTACAAATTAGTCAGGTGTGGTGGCACACATCTGTAGTACCAGCTACCTGGGAGACTAAGATGGGAGAATCTCTTGGACTGGGAAGTGAAAACTGCAGTGAGCAGAGATTATGCCACTGCACTCCAGCCTGGGTGACAGACTGAGACTTTGTCTAAAAAAAAAAAAAAATGCATATAGTCATCATTGCCAGACTTGACATGAGATGCTAAATGTTCAACCCAATTTTCCTTCCTGGAGAAATTTTTCTTTTCTATTCCTATCAGCTTTGAAAACATAATGCTAGAAGAAGAGAAACCCAAATCCTCACAGAGTTCCCAAGAGAGGGTTTTTGGGAGTGGTCTGAAATTGGGATAGACACTTGTTGACCCTGCATAGGTACGGTAAATCAAGGCAGTATCTTGGATGAGCCCTTGGCGGTTAGGGTTGTTGTACTGAAGCAGGTATTCCTGTTTAGGCCAGGCCTTACGGCCGATCGCTCAGCTTGTGTGCACTGGGTCTCCAGAGATACGCTGTATTTGGCTGGGTTGAGGGTTGAGGGCAGAGCGGCCAGGCGCGATGGAATATACTTTGGGAACCACATCTTGGCGAACCAGCCCAGGTCCCATTCTTTGTGTTCTTTTGGGATTCTAGTGCTTTCATGAGTAAGAACTCCCCCATCCCCCTTTATAACAGGAATCCTATATATTGGAAAATAGCAAAATATCCCAGGCAGATTCTCTCTTTTGCATATAAATCTTGAGAGAGGGAAGCAAGAGTGGTAGATGCGGAAGTTGGCAGAGCCGCTAGTGAGGTCCTCAGAGTGGAGACACTAGCATGGGGAACGATGAGAAATTGGCCTTAGAAGGCCATGAGATGTCCAGGGCCAGGGGGTCTCCTGGAATCTGAGAGCCCAAACGGCTGTGAATGCCCCTCCAGTTCTCCACAAGGTGTGGTTGTGTGGCTGCTGCTGAATGTTCCTTTCCCATTTTCTTACTTTCCTGTTTATTTTTACAATAACCCCCAACCACCAGATGGATCTGTGTCCCTTGAACCCAAAGAATCTAACATTTGGGTCACAGTTTCTATCAAAGATCTGAGGACTAGGGGCAATTTAGTGTCCCCAGATGTTAGGACTCCCACTTAAAGAACTTGTTTTTTTGATCCCTGTAAAGAACTCTATATTCTCTCTCTTCAGTGAGTGAAATAATAAAAATGCAAATCTCTACTCTTCCCCTGTTTGTCAAAGACATTCCTTTTCAAGGAGGTTCATTCTGAAGTGACCTCTGAGTAACAGTACAAAATAGTAGACAGTAGCTTAGGTATTTTCAAAGAAACAGGTATGTGGGACGGTGTCTAACATGTATTGCAGGGTTCTATAGGCTCTGCACTGAATATACATTACCTAATCTCATTCTCACCACAACCCTTTCAGACAGGTATTATCTTATTCCCTGTTTACATTTTAGTAAGTGACCAGAGGTCACCCAATTAGTTAAGTGGTAGAACTGGGGTTCAAATTCTGTTTTAACTGTAGAGCTTGAATTCTTAACCAATGTGCTATTCTAGAAGCAAATTCTGAAAAACACATTTCATTCAATTTCTTGACAGGATATTTCTATTCCCAGTAATTTCTTCTATTAGCAAGTCCAAGTAGCAGAGCCTTTGGGCAACTCCCAGGCCTTTCTGCAGTGGCCTCCTGTGGCCCCTGAGCTGTCTGGTGGAACCAGGGTATGCGTTCTGTGTTCCACTGAAAAATCACAAGGGATAACCTTCCTCTCTCAGCCTGCTCTTTGAACACTTTAACCCAGATTTTTCTAAGTCTCTACTTTTACCTGGTTCTTGCTTTTTGCTGCAATTTTCAAGGGATCCGTGCCTTCGGGCCTTTTTTCCACCCAGGGAAGAGAAGATGTGCTATAATATGATTTTATTAGATAAGAGAAATAGGCCCAACATGTGCTGTAGCTTTAAGATATCAGGTTGCAGTGTCTTTTTCGGTGGTGAAACATTTCCAGAAATAAGAAAATAAGTCCCACCACCAGATCTCTAGCTGTGCTTCTTCACACTGGCACCAGACAGAAGCTCTGAAAAACGGAACAAATAATGTGTCATCCCCCAATGAGGCCTCATTGGCAGAAACATCAACAAAAAACACACAACTCTGTTATGATAATGTTAAGCATCTCTCATCGGTATGCCAGTTCCAGGGCCTCAGTCATCAGAAATGAATGGGAGGATAGCGGCAATTCTCTCAATTTTTCACTTTGGGGACATTTTCATTCAGATGCTTATGTGTGTTTCACTTGATCCTTCTTACAACCTCAGTGGGAGGCTGGGTCAGAATGGGGACAGTTTCCCAAGTCAATAATGACTTCCTAGAAGGAAACCCAGGGAATTTTCTCTCCTAGCCAGGGTCACAAACAAACCTATTCTTTAGTTGTCTATAATGCCATTAACAGCAATTATTTCAATCTATGTGTATAGTATTATATGTTTGCCCATAGATATGTTTGCTTTACGTGCACCTTTGTAAGAACACACCTCTTGCTTACAAGAGTCAAACTGTGTCTTTGCTTTAGTGTCCTAATTGAAAAACATGCACATAGGCCAAAAGAGGTGAACACAGATTCTCAGGGAAGGGGTGGAAAAAGAGAGTGGGTGTGTGGAGGAAATCCTTTTCAGAATCACCTGGGGATTTATTCCAAGTGCCTTTCCCTTGCTGCCCTAACCACCCCACTGCACCCTAGGGAGGAATCATTACAACTGAGGGCATGCTGAATCCCTCAGACGCATTGGAGTGGAAAAATTCTTGAGTCACTACAATATAAAATATTTTTAGTGAAACTATGATAACTAGGTGCCTTGGAATGGGTTGCTTTTGTGGCAGGTATGATTCTCAGCCTACAAATTAACGTATGTAAGCAATACTAAATCTCTTTATTTTCTAGAAATCAATTAAATTTGACTATCTCCCAGGCTTATGAGAAAACACAATCGCAGACATTCTCAGGGCCTCCCCTCCCTTCTGAAGGTCATGTCAGTGCCCAGCATATTCTATAGTGTGAAGGTGTCTATGGAGACTTGGTGTTTTCATCTGTTCCACAAGTTTCCACTAAGACTTCCGTTGTCCATGATCTTAAGGGCTTTTCAGGATTGCTGACATTTTGATGTTTCCAAGCCACACCTAAGACAGGAGACTCTCTTGTAAGGTGGCTTAGGGGTCTTGTTTGCCTAGATATTGCATGCAGCTCTTTCTCCATAGGTTCTTGCAGCATCTTTTCTTGTCTATTCCAAGGCCTCTCTTCATCTTCTGTTCTGGTGCGGGAACCTTTTTTCTACTCTAGGAAGCCTTCTTTTCTTCCAGTCACCCTTTTTTGTTTCTTCTAACGTGTCTCCCCATTTTTTTTTCTTCTTTATTATAAACTCTCTAAGTTCTACTGTGAACTCAGGCTACTGGAAACAAAACCCAGAAATTCTTGCAGTTATTTCTGCTTTCTGTCCTATCACATACTTTCCTTGAGCCCATATGAAACACAGAGCCAGCTCCAAGTTTGAGTGAGAGAAACGTACAGAAAATAAAAAAAAAATTAGTGACCCCAAACTTTATTTTTTTCTCATTTTTACACCGTCTTTACTAGTGATTCCAGTTCTAGTTTCCAAATATACATAGAAAGATGGTTTGGGGCTGTTGCAAAAATTCTCTAAAACTTTCAAAATAAAGTTAATGCTGGAGAAATTTAAAATTCCAAAATAAATAACAGTTCTTGTTAAAGTTTGGAGATTTGAGAGGTTAGAAAAGTACTTCTCCCATTCTTACAATGAGAAAAAATCTAGATAAACTACAAAATGAACAATTTCATAGTTTGAACCTATTACTAAAATTAACAAATTTATATTCTTGAACCTATGAGAGAACTGATGTTATAGGCAAACAACTATCTTAAAACCAAGAGAAACACAAGGGCCTGCAGGGAGAAATGGTATTCAAGCATACACTTACCTAGAACAGACGCTGCCAAATGCCATAAAAAACTGGTAAGAAGATTATGCTAGAAATGTTTAAAGAATTGCTAAAGGCAAAGTGTGAGCTAGTGTCAGAGGCATTGAACCAGAGCAACTCCAAGGAGCTGGATAAAATGAAGCTAGGACTTACTGGGCTACATTCCCAGATGGTTAGGCATTCTAAGTAACAGGATGAGATAGGAGGTCTGCACAAGGCATAGGTCATAAAGACCTTGCTGATAAAACAGATTGCAGTAAAGAAGCCAGCTAAAATCCACCAAAACCAAGATGGCCACAAGAGTAACCTCTGGTGGTCCTCACTGTCACACTTTCACCAGCACCATGACAGTTTACAAATGCTGTGGCAACCTCAGGAAGTTACCCTATGTAGTCTAAAAAGGGGAGGCATGAATAATCTACCCCTTGCTTAGCATATCAAGAAATAACCTTAAAAATGGGCAACAAGCAGCCCTTGGGGCTGCTCTGTCTATGGAATAGCCATTCTTTTATTTCTCTACTTATTAATAAATGTGCTTTCACTTCACTGTATGAACTTACCCTAAATTCTTTCTTGCACAAGATCCAAGAACCCTCTCTTGGGGTCTGGATCAGGACCTGTTTCCAGTAACACTAACATGACAGTGTGAAGTCCCAGGCGCTGCAGACATAGAAGGGTTCGCACTTTCTTACAGTTTTTCCCTCCAAGAACAGCAGGCGCTCACAGAGTAGATCAAGGAGAAGCCTCAGAAAATGTCCTCCAAAGTGCTGGCTGGAGAATGGGAACAGCAGCCACTGCCCAAACACCACCCTCATACATCCCCTTTATCTTCCCCACCTAATGAGTGCCATTGCACTCCAGCCTGGGCAACAAGAGTGAAACTCATTCTCAAAAAAAAAGAACAGAACATAAGAGGTCTCTCCTCTCCCTCTCTCAGCCTCCATGCTAATAAGAGTTGCAGTAGAATATGGTTTGGAGAACTACATACAGACTCTCTGGAGGACAGTGCAAAGGGGAGACTCAAAACCAAGAGAAGAGACAGAAACAAAATATCACTAGAGGAGTTTAAAGCTTCTGGAGCCCTGAGGGTAACCACAGCAATAGCAAACTTCCAGTCCAACTCTGGACTAAATTAACACAAATTCCCACATTAAAGTTCTAGCAGAAGAAAAGGCATACTCAGTTCCAAGCAAACAAATATTTACATAGTATCTACTGCCCTATCTAACATATTTACCTTTCATCAAAAAAATCACATGGTACACAAAAAGGCAAGAAGAAACACAGCTTGGAAAAGCAAAGTAATCATCAGAACCAGCCTTATAAGCATGTTGGATTTATCAGACAGGGAATTTTAAATAACCATGCCACATGTATTAAAAACTAATGGAAAAGGTAGACAGCATGCAAGATCAGATAGATAATTTCAGCAGAGAGAAACAACAAGAAAGAGTCAACTAAAAATGTTAGACATAAAAAACACAGTAGCAGATATAAAAAACACCTTTGATGGAGTTATCAGTAGACTTAATATAGTCAAGGAAACAATTAATGAAGTGGAATATAGGTCAATAAAATTTACTCAAACTGAAACACAAGGAGAAAGGAGTAGAAAAAATAGAACAAAGTGTCCAAGAGCTATGAGACAATATTAGACAGTCTAACATATATATAATTTGAAATACCAGAATGAGAAGAAAGAATGGATAGAAGAAATGTTTAAGAAATAATTGTTGACAATTTTCCAATTACTGACAGACATTCTCATGGTCTGAATGTATCCCCCTCAAACTAATGTGTTAAAAACTCACTTCTTAATTCAACAATGCTGGGAGGTGGGTCTTAATCGGAGGTGTGTTTAGATTATTAGGGCTCTGCCCTCATGAAAGGATTAATGCTGCTATAAAAAGGGCTTGCAAGAGTGGGTTTGCTCCCTTCCACATCCTGCCATGTGAAGATGCAGCAAGGAGGCCCTCACCAGATGCTAGCATCTTGATCTTGGACTTGCCAGCCTCCAGACTAAGACAGAAATTGGTACCAGAGGAGTGAGGTATTACTATAATAAATACCTACAAACGTGGAAGCAACTTTGGAACTGGGTAATGAATAGAGGCTGAAACAGTTTTGGAGTGAATGCTGGAAAACGTCTGTATTGCCATGACATTACACTAAGAGCATTGAGGGCGATTGTGGTGAAGGCTCAGAAGAAGAAGAGAGGTGTAGAAAAAGTCCCAGTCTTCTTAGAGATTACTCAAGTGGTCATGACCAGAATGCTGGTAGAAATATAGACAGTAAAGGCCATTATGATGAGGTTGTAGATGAAAATAAGGAAAAATATTAGAAACTGGAGGAAAGGCCTTCCATGTTACAAAGTGGCAAAGACCTTAGCTGAATTATGTTCATGTTCCCAGGATATTATAGAAAAGGCAGAACTTAAATGTGATGAACTAGGATATTTAGCAGAAGAAATCTCTAAGCTGTGAAGTGTTTTAGGATGCTAAGTGGCTTCTCTTAATTGCTTATAGTAAAATGTGAAAAGAGAGAAACAATTTAAAGATGGAATTTACAATTAAAGGAAAAGCAGAACATAAACATTTGGAAAATCTCAATCTGCCACGTAAAGAATAGGAAAACATGTTTAGGAGAGAAAATCATACGCGTGGCCAAGTGATCATTTGATAAGGAAATTAGTGGGGACAGAAGGAATCCAGGTGCTATTCCTCAAGCACCTGGAGAATGGCCCCGAAGGCATTTGGGAGATCTTCAGAGGCTGCCATGCCCACCACAGGCCCATAGTGCTAGGCCTAGAAATATTATCAGAGTGACCAGATCAAAGGAAATAATATAAAACATAAATGAAATTGAAAATAGAAAAACAATACATAAAATCAATGAAACCAAAAGCTGACTGATAGAGTTTGGATGTTTGTCCCCTCCAAATCTCATGTTAAAATGTGATTCTGAGTGTTGGAGGTGGGGCTTGGTGGGCAGTGATTGGATCATAGGGGCAGATCTCTCATGAAGGGCTTGGTGCCCTCCCCACAGTAATGAGTTTCCCTGAGATCTGGTTGTTTAAAAAGAAGCCTAGCACCTCCTCCTCTCTCTCTTTTGCTCCCGCTCTCAGTATGTGACATATGTGTGCCACCTTCACCTTCTACCATGAGTTAAAGCTTCCTCACCAGAACCCAAGCAGATGCTGGTGCTATGCTTGTACAGCCTGCAGAACTGTCAGTCAAATAAATCTCTTTTCTTTATAAATTATCCAGCCTCATGTATTCCTTTATAGCAATTCAAATGGACTAATACATTGATTCTTTGATAAAGTAAAAACAAAAATAAATGATGTCACTGGTCAAGCTGGCCAAGAAAAAGAGTGAAGACACAATTTCTCAACATCAGGAATACCACAAGGGACATCACTACTGATCTCACAGACATTAAAAAGATAATAAGAGAACAGTACAGACAATACTATATCCATAAGTTCAACAATGTAGAAAAAATGAACCAATTATTTGAAAGAGCCAAACCACCACAACTCACTGAAGATACCTAACCTGAATAGTCCAATATTTATTAAAGAAATTGAAACTGTAGATTTAAAACTTCTAAAAAGAAAACCCCTAGTCTAGATGGGTTCATTGGTAAAATCTGCAAAACAATTAAGCAAGAAATAATCCCAATTCTATACAGTATCTTCCAGAATATAGAACATTTATTAATTCATCTGGTGAGGTGAGCATTACCCTGAGACTCAAACCAGCTTGCACATTGCAAGAAAAAAGAAAACTACAGCCCAAGATACTTCATGAAAATAAATGCAAAAATTCTCAACAAAATATTAGCAAATCAAATCTTGCAATATACTAAAAGGATAGTATATAACCAATTGGGGTTTATCTCAGATCCCAGGAAGGAAAATCTGGCTTAAATTTAAAAAATCAATCAATGTAATTCATCATATTATATACATTCATCTCAATGGAAATAAAAACAAAATCAATGAAATTCAACATCCATTCATGATGAAAGTCTCAGAAAACTAGGAATAGAAGAGAATTTCCTTAACTTTATATAGGAAAGCTATGAAAAACCTACAACTAACATCATACTTCAGAGTAAAATACTGAATGTTTTCCTCTCCAAAACTGGGAATAAAGCAAGGATATCCTCTATGATTATCCCTAATCAACACCAGACTGGAAGTCATAGCAAGTGAAATAAGCCAAGAAAAACTTTATTTGAAATGACATGGTTATCAATGTAGACAATTCCAAAAATATGCAAAACAGTTCCAGAACTCATAAGTACACTTAAAAAGGTCAATACACAAAAACCAATCATATTCCTATATTCCAGACATGAATAATTATCATTTGATATTAAGACACAAGATCATTTACAATTGCACTGTAAAAGTTAAGTACTTAGGTATAAGTCTAATAAAACGTGTCTATGGTCCATATGTTGAAAACGACGCTGATGAAAGGCATTAAGATAAACATAAACACATTGACAGATATACTGGGTTCATGATTTGGAAGCATTAATATTATTAAGATGCCAGTTCTCCACAGTTTGATCTGTAGATTCCACGAAATCCCAATCAAAATCCAGTAAGCTTTTTATAGATGCTGATGAGCTAATTTTTAAACTTATATGGAAGGGCAAATCACATATCTGACAAAGACATGTTTCCAGAGTGTATGTGTGTGTGTGTGTGTGTGTGTATGTGTGTGTGTGTGTCTATATATATCTTAAAGATCAGCAATAAGAAAAGAAACAGCCTAATCTTACAGGTGGGCAAAATATCTGAACAGCTATTTCTTTAAAGAAGATATCAATGGCAAATAAAGATAAAAAAGATGTTCAGCATTATTTGTTATCAGGGAAATGTAAACGAAAACCATAATGTGGCAGTAGTACATACCTATCAGAGTTGCTAGAATAAAGAAAAGCATGGCAGTATGGTGAGAGGCAAAGCAATAGGAACTCTCATTCATTGCTGTTGAGCATACTAAATAGTACAACCAAGTTGGAAGACAATTTGGAAATTTCTTATAAAGTTAAACATATACTTCCCATATGATCCAGAATCCCACTCCAGAGTGTTTATCCAAATGAGCTGAAAACTTACATTTATACAAAAACTCATATGAAAATGTGTATAACAACTTTATTCACAGTCATTCCAAACTGGAAACAACTTCAATGTCCTTCAGTGGGTAATGGGATAATGAACTGTGATATAACCATACGGTGAGCTGTTACTCAGCAATAAAAACAAAAGTATTATCGATTTACACAACAACATGGATCTTAAATGCATTCTGTAAGTGAAACAAGCCAGACTCAAAAGGCTACATACTGTATGATTACATTTTTATGATATCATGTAAAAGTCATGACTGTAAGGATAGAAACAGGTCAGCGATTCAGTGGTTAGCAGGGTTGGGGAAAAGGGAGGGGTTTTTCTACAGAGGGGCTGGATGGGGGATAATTTTTAGCATCATGGAACTGTTCTATACATTACTTGGGCAGGTAAATATATGGCTCTATGCATTTTCAAACGCCATAGAACAGTGGTCCACAAAGAGTGAACTTTACGGTACACAAATTGATTAAAAAAAAAAAAAAAATCAACGAGGTTGTTAAGGGGAAGATCCCAAAAGGGAACACAGAAAAAAGCTATTTGCTGAGCAGCAACTTTTAAAGAGTGCCGAAGAGTTAAAAACAAAACAAAAACAAAAACAAAACTAATTATAGTGTCATGACTTCAAAAGAGTTCATGCATAATTTCTTCACTTGTGTCCACTGCAGTGAATTCTGCCAATGTGAGTTCCTGAAAAGCAAGGGCTGTGTTTGTCTCCCTCTGTAGGCCCACGGTTTACAGTACAGCATTTCTCCAATGAGTTACATGCAGACCTTCCTACACTGTTAAGGAGAAAGAAACCTCCCATGGACTTCTAATGCCAAAGTCTTTTATCATCTTGTTTTAAGCATATGTTTAAACATATAAATATATAAATGCTTGTGTTTACAATTCTTATACACCTAGGAAACCATAACAAAATTATGAATTAGACACAAAGAACTGTAGCCCCAGTAAAGCTCAATCTGATACGATTATATCAGTGAAACTCAATCACTGCTCACAATGTGACTCTGCTCCTGAGGCCTGTGGTCCAGTCTTGGAGGTAGGCAGCTGTGAAAACTGTTGGGACTCAATGTTTTCGCCTTTATTCTCTCTTCTAATGATTACAGAAACTTCATTTTCACAGCATACCCCGATGTGGTATAGGATGGCTTGAAGAAGCTGAGAATCACTTCCCACATCAGCACCATCATAACTACTACTAGACCTTGTTATCATTTTCCTGTTCCCATCTGCATCTAACCTGTGAGAAACAAAACTTAGTTTATATTAAATTTGGCCCTTGTCTTCTAAGGAGTGTTAAGTGTGAAGCTATCACAGTGTTGCTGATGAACAGAATTTGCCCCTTTCCAAAGAGCAAGGACTCTGTGATTATGTTGGAAGGCTCTGCTGTCTTTGTCCTCAGTCTTTGCCTGCTTTAGGGGATTCTAACATGAGGAAGATGCAAACACCATCCTCAGGTGGGATTTCAAAATCCTGTACCACCACACTGATCTGTTTTAAGCTTTTTGGAGCTCCCTAAGGTTACAATAATTCTTTCTACTATGCTTTCAATACTGAAAAAACATGCTTGACACAAAGCCAGACATAATGGTGCACGCCTGTAGTCCCAGCTACTTGGGAGGCTGAGGCTTGATCCCAGGAGGTCAAGGGCAGCCTGGATAACATAGTGAGACCCTTTCAAACAAAACAAATGTGCTTGGCAACTAATTATGTTGATTACCTATGATTTGGAGGAATTCATGCTATAACAATGAACAGTCAAGTGTTAACTCTGGAGTAATCCAACACTTTGCTATATTCTATATGAAAATAAAACATGCCTTTGAATTTTTACAATGATGCAGCCAGCTTTTGCTTGAATCTGCGAGATGGCAAGTTTGGGGCTGGACTAGGACTATATCAGGGAAAGATACTCCTTGGCATGTTTTTTTCTGTAGTGCTGAGCATTGCTGCTGGTTGAGGAGCTCAAAGGACAAGATATTCAAATATCCCCCTGCTCCCTCAGTGCACGGCAGGTACCTCCAATGCCACATTTGGGAAGTGAATATGTGTGAACCAAGTCCTGGCAGCCACACTCACCAGCCACATAGTCCTTGGGCACATCACTAGCCTCCTCATGCTTTCGCTTCCTCACCAGTAATGGAAGAACAGTGCTGATGAGTTTTAAATGAAAAGATGCGGAACATGCTGAGAAGGACGCTTAGCACATAGGACATGCTCTATCATGTTGGGTCTTCTTACTGATACACTTAAAACACTGGATTACAGTCACCTATCTCCTATTTTTGCTTTAAATCCAACTGATCTATTAGTTCTTGAGGAGCGAGGACAACAGCTTATTCCTCTCTGAATCCACAGACCTAAACATACAACACCCAAATGATGTGTTTTGAACTGAAGAAAGGGAATAAAATTGGAAAATTGTTCAAAAAAGAGCAAATTGAGGAACACAACCGAGTAAGGAACAAAAATGAGTAAGTTTCACTTCAGAGTGTAGGATAGTAATATCTGTGTGCTACCTTCGAGTCAGCCTCTATGCCCAGCGTTTTTTCATCTTGCATTTAACAAATTATTCCTTACAGTTCCTTTGGGTAGACTACTGGCAGCAATTCTGTAATTACAAGTTTTTTTGTTGTTATTGCAAAATTGACCTGAATGCTAATAAACAAAACCAACTAAAAAAATTCTTACCCTGAAGTTCTGGAAATGGTTTAGATCTGGGCGTTGGATACATATTATGTATCTATACTCATAATTTGCACACTTTATTGTATGTATGTTATACCTCAATTCAATATTTTAAAAAGCCCTTTGCCTATCAAGAGTGATTCCATCTAACACATGTCTATAAGATTGCCACTAGTTCTTCAGCATCAAATTTTAGGATTTTGCTTTCTAGTTCTGTAAAAGCTTCAGCATCTTGAAGCCTTGAGGGTTTTGCTGTTCAAAGTGCTTACAGGAGATTTCCTGTGACTATAAGCTAAGTAGATACAGGACACTTTTGGGAGCAGTAGGTTGGGAGGTACCAAGGAAAGGACAGTCAGACTTTTGTAAAGCAAAAATCCTAAAATTTTTGCTTTACAGAACTGGAAAGCAAAAAGAGCCCACGTAGCCAAAGCAAGACTAAGCAAAAAGAACAAATCTGGAGGTATCACATTACTCGACTTCAAACTATACCATAAGGCCATAGTCACCAAAACAGCATGGCATTGGTATAAAAATAGGTACATACGCCAGTGGAACAGAATAGAGAACCCAGAAAAAAACCCAAATACTTACAGCCAACTGATCTTTGACAAAGCAAAGAAAAACATAAATTGGGAAAAGGACATCCTATTCAACAAATGGTGTTGGGATAATTAGCAGGCCACATTTAGGAGAATGAAACTGGATCCTCATCTCTCACCTTATACAAAAATCAACTCAAGATGGCTCAAAGACTTAAATCTAAGACCTGGACAATAAAGATTCTAGAAGACAACATTGGAAAAACCCTTTTAGATGTTGACTTAGTCAAAGACTTCATAACCAAGAACCCAAAAACAATTGCAACAAATGTAAAAATAAATAGACAGAACTTAATTAAACTAAAAATTAAATGAGTAATTTTCACTTCAGAGTGTAGAATAGTAATATCTGTGTGCCACCTTCGATTCAACCTCTGTGCCTAATATTTTTTCATCTAAATGCATTTAACAAATTATTCCTCATAGTTCCTTTGGGTAGACTACTGGCAGCAGAAAGATCATCTAGGCAAGAGGTAAAAAAATAAGCAGGAGAGTTAACAGACAACCCACAGAGTGGGATAAAATATTTGCAAAATATACATTGACAAAGGACTAATATCTAGAATTGACAAAGAACTCAAACAAATCAGCAAGAAAGAACAAACAATCCTATCAAAAAGTGGGCTAAGGACATTAATAGACAATTCTCAAAAGAAGATACACAAATGGCCAACAAGCATATGGAAAAATGCTTAATATCACTAATTATCAGGGAGATGCAAATCAAAACCACAATACGATACCACTTCACTCCTGCAAAAATGGCCATAATCAGAAAATTAAAAAAAATAGATGTTGGCATGGATGTGGTGAAAAGGAAAACTTTTACACTGCTGGTGGGAATGTAAACTAGTACAGCCATCATGGAAAACAGTGTGAAGTTTCCTTAAAGAACTAAAAGTAGATCTACCACTTGATCCAGCAATTCTACTACTAGGTATCTACCTAGAGGAAAATAAGTCATTATATAAAAACAATACTTGCACATGCATGTTTATAGCAGCATGATTTGCAATTGCAAAAATATGGAGCCAGCCCAAATGCCCATCAATCAATGAGTGGATAAAGAAAATATGGTATATATACACCATTTACTCAGCCATAAAAAGAAATAATGGCATTTGCAGCAACCTGGATGGAATTGGACAATATTATTCTAAGTGAAGTAACTCAGGAATGGAAAACCAAACATCGTGTGTTCTCACTTATATGTAGGAGCTAAGCTATGAAGATACAAAGGGATAAGAATGATACACTGGACTTTGTGAACTTGGGGGAAATGGTGGGGGTTGGTGAGGAATAAAGGACTACACTTTGGGTACAGTGTATACTGCTTGGGTGCTGGGTGCACTAAAATCTTAGAAATCTTAGAATCTAAAAAACTTATTCATGTAACCAAACACCACTTGTTCCCCAGAGACCTGCTAAAACAAACAACAAAAAAAAAATAAAAATTGAAAAACAAAAACAAAACAACATTCTGAAGCTTTTTGTTAAAGAGCACCTAAAATTAATGTTCCAATAGTTTATCCACCAGAGGGAGCCAACAAAGCCACAATAATAGGAACATACTGACCTTAGTGAGCTACAAATCAAGATTTTCAGACAAGGGCTGCAGAGTTGAGACATAAGCAAGTATCAATTGGTTGGTTCAAGGAAGGCATGTGAAATTATATTGAAGTCAGATTTCATTCATGGCTTTATTTTCTCAATAGTAGACATGTTTTAATAGCAAGAGGCAAATGATCTTGAAAGTTTTAACACTAATAAATGCCTTGTAAAGATATGGACATGAAAGTAAGAATAGCTCACCTTTAAAAACCACTTTATGAATAATTTTCAGCTGGAGAGTTGAGTGCTGGCATTTCTCCTTGATAATACAAGAATTTAATTGGTAAATACAGTTTGTGCACGTTGGGATGAAAAAAACAGTTTTTATTGCATCAATGCAGGGTATGGCTAGTATATATGCAAATTAGGAAAAGGCATAGCTGGGAGGTTTAAGGCATGGTTTGGTAAGCAGAGAATGGGATGGACTTCAGAACCCACTTTCCCTTATTAGGCAGCTCTGTGCAAGGCTAGCATCCATATATGGCAGCCCTCAAGACTAGGCAGTGCTGGCTCCAAGATGATGCTTGGGAGAGTTTTTAATCCTCCCTGTCTTCAATTCTTTGATAAGGACAATGGCATTTTCTTAATCTGATATAAAATGCATCTCTAAGACTAGATGCCCACCTGTACTCTTCCAATCAGAATGTTAACCTAGGTTCTTCCTGAAGAAAAATTCTGGATTCACCATTTTTGAACTATGAAAATAAACATTTTCCACCCTGTTCTCCTCTGCTTCTAATCCACCCTGCTGGAAAAGAGTTGCTCATAGTTCTCAAGTGGCCTTTTTCTTCATAGTTTCCATTTCCTCATCACTCCCCATTTGCTTATTTTTGTAGTTACTATCTTCACTGGATTTTCTCACTGGTTAGAAACAGAAACCGGACATTCATTTAAATATCTTCTATGGGATCATCCCTCAGTCCTTACCTTATTTCATCTGACCACCTAACACTGTTAATCACTCAGTTCTTTGAAGAGAATTTCCTCATTTGGCTTCCAGAACATGGGTCTTTTGCTTCTCCTCCTTCCATATTGGCTGCTGCTACTTCTCAGTCTCCTGCTTTGATTCCTCCTCATCTTTCTGATTTCTAAGTGTGGACCACTACAAGCCATTTTCTCTTCTGTTTTGTCTACACCATTGCTTAGATGATCTCATCTGTCCTGTGGCTTTACACACCTTCTCTTTCAAACAGCTGTCAAGTTTATATCTCCCCTAGCCTCTGTCCTAAACTTCAGACTGATCTTCGCCTGCTCACGGAACATTTCCATTTGGATGTTGTATTAGTTTGTTCTCACACAGCTTAAAGAAACACCTAAGACTGGGTAATTTCTAAAGAAAAGAGGTTTAACTGGCTCACAGTTTTACAGGCTGTACAGGAAGCATGGCAGCAGCATTTATTCCCAGGGCGGCCTCAGGGAGCTTGTACTCACGGTGGAAGGCAAAGCTGGAGCAGGCATCTTACATGGCAGGAGCAGGAGGAAGATAGGGGAGGCACTACACACGTTAAAATGACCAGATCTCATGAGAACCCTTATCATGTGAACAGTACTAGTGGGATGGTGCTAAGCCATTAGAAACCACCCCCATGATCCAATCGCCTCCCACCAGGCCCCACCTCCATCACTGGGGATTACATTTCAACCTGAGATTTGGGTGGGGACATAGATCCAAACCATATCATATGTTTAAAGGCATCTCATAATAGACATGCCCAAAATCAAACTCTTAATTTTCTCCTTCCATGTGTTTCTCTCATAGTCTTTCTCATCTGAGCTAATGATACCTCCCTTTTTAGTTGCTCATGCCAAAAACTCTGGACTCATCCTTGACTGATCTCTCTTACTCTTCACATTGGCAAATGCCTTTGGACCCAGATTTGAAATATGTCCAGAATTAGACTATTTTATACCATTTTAACAGCGACCGCTCAGGTCCAGATCGCAGCACCATCTCTTGCCTGGATTACTGTAATAGTCTTCTAAACCCACTTCCCTGACTCTGCCTTGCCAGACCTCTCATCCTTCAACCAAAAATCTTCACAACAGTCAGAGTGATCCCACTATAACCAGAAGTCAGATCATGCCTCTGCTCTGCATAATGTATCCTATTTCACAGAGTGAAACCCAAGGAACTTAAAAGGGCCTGTGAGGCAATACATGGTCAGTCCCTGATATGTTTCCAAACAGCACTCAAAACTCTCTGTTCTAGCACCGTCTTTGGGCATGCCAAACCTGCTATGCCATCTCAAGGTCTTTGCACTTGCTCATCTCTCTGCCAGTGTCCTTGGGCTGGCTCCTTCAACTCCTTTAGTCTCTGCTCCAATGTCATTGCATCAGCTAGGCCTTTCTGACACCGTACGTAAAATAACACTCACACTCCTATCACTCTCTGGGTGCCTTACCCTGCAATGTTTTCCTTCATAGTACTTCTCTCCTCTCCATTGCATGTGTGTGTGTTTAGGTATACATACATGTAGTATACATATCTGTAGATACATATAGTGTATATATTTGAATACATATGTAGTATATATATATATATATATATATATTTGTGTATATATATATCTGTTTAATCATTGTCTGTCTTCTCCACCAAAAATGTAAACTCTGATGAAAAGTATTTTGTTTCATTTATGTTATAACCTCAGTACCTGGAACAATGCCTAGCACATGGCAGGTATTTGATAAATATTTGTTGAAAGAATGTTGAATGAATCTAGGTAACTTATATACTGACTAAAAGTTACATACAATGTGTAAAGTAAAATGTGTTAAGCTTTGCCTTAAATTTTCCTGTGTTGCCCAAACAGAATTGGGCATCTTGGAAGGCATTTAAAGAAATACAGTGTTTACCCTGGAAGCACAGTGGATACGATATGAATATTTGATGAATGGTGGGATGAAATCTGACATCGTGCTGTTGGAGTAGATGGCCTAAAGATAATTGGACAAAACAGGGAGCTACAAATCCACATCATCTAACCCCTTGTTGTTATGTTGAAGTATATATACTGCATTTTATTTTTATCAATTGCTGCCAAATTATCTTAGTATTATTATTATTATTTTTAAGAGAAAGTGTTTTGCTCTGTCACTGATGCTGGAGTGCAGTGGTGTGATCATAGCTCACTGCAGCCTTGAACTCCTAGGTTCAAGTGATCCTCCTACCTCAGCCTCCTGAGTAGCTGGGATTACAGGCATGCTACCATGCCCAGCTAATTAAAAAAATCTTTTTTTGTAGAGATAGTGTCTTACTATGTTTCCCAGACTACTTTCAAACTCCTAGGCTCAAGCAATCCTCCTGCTTTGGCCTCCCAAAGTACTGGGAGTACAGGTGTGTGATACCATGCCCAGCCAAATTCTATTATTAAACAGAATTTGTATGCATTATATGCCTATCTAAATAAGCATAGTATGAATGTCATGCTTCATTATTGCTGATGCTGAAGAATCCAGACTGATGTCTTATAAGAGAGTAGTCATCAGTAAAGTCAAGAATTGTGTTTCTATTTATCACTTTATTGCCAAAGCTAATTGGTTATGTAAAGATTCCTGTCTCGATGTGAGCTTGTAGCATATTAAAGTATATTTACTGAAATTGAATCCATAATTTAAATGACATATAATTTAAATAGACTTGTGGAAACCAAAATATAAATTTATTTAAAACAGAATATAATTAAGGGAAAATTTTTACTTTAAAACACGCACTAATAGCTAAACTGTTTTTTTTTCCAATTCTTTATTTTATTGTGGTAAAAGCACTTAACATGAGATCTACCGTCTTAACAAATTTGTAAGTATACAGTACCATATTGTTAACTACAGGCGCAATTTTATGCAGCCATTCTCTAGAACTTATTCATCTTGTGTAACTATAACTTTATACCTACGGAATAGCAACTCCCCACCATTTCTCTTCCTCTCAGCCCCAATACCATTCCACTCTCTGATTCCATGAGTGTGACTATTTTAGATAGCCTATTGGCCAGACGTGGTGGCTCACACCTGTAGTCCTAGCACTTTGAGAGGCCAAGGCAGGTGGATTGCTTGAGCCCAGGAGTTCGAGACCAGCCTAGGCAACATGATGAAACCCTGTCTCAAAAAAAAGTAAAAATAAAAAAAAGGAAATCTTGTAATATGCAACAACACAGATTAATCTTGAAGACATTATGCTAAGTGATTATTTCATTTAGTATGTGTGTATGTTTAGGTATACATACATGTAAGAAATCTATAATTTCCTTTTTACATCTTGATTACATCTTTGATTTTCAGCTTTAAAATGAACATGTAGAGCCGGGCGCGGTGGCTCAAGCCTGTAATCCCAGCACTTTGGGAGGCTGAGGCGGGTGGATCACGAGGTCAAGAGATCGAGACCATCCTGGTCAACACGGTGAAACCCCGTCTCTA